>NW_006434897.1:3724862-3775032 GCF_000325575.1 Pteropus alecto
CTACAGTATAAATTGAATGTTAATTTTGGTAAGCACAAAATTGTAAGATATTATACCTGGCATTGAGAAATTTTCAATATATGAAAACACACATTCTCTCTCTCTCTCTCTCTCTCTCTCTCTCTCTCTCATTCAGCTTCATATGTGTTAAATGTATCCAACAAGGAAAGATTGTTCTAAAATATCTCACTTTTATGTTTTTAGATGCCAGAAAAAGAATTGGAAAGTGATTTTTGAAATAAAACGCCAATGAAGAACAGTAAAATGAAAACTTATAAGGATTTTGTGCACATGTAGAAAATCTTGAGTCCATAAACATTATTCATAAACATTATTTAAAATATTTAAAGAAATGTTACAGTGTATCATGATTAGTAAATCATAAATGTAGTATTTACTACTCAATTCAATTTTTCCCTTTTATAAAATGCTGTTGGATACCTCTCTACCTTATTGAGGGGGTGGCAATTGAAAAGTTAATGAGTTAATATCTATAGAGGGTTTTTGAGGCCTTTAGATAAAAAGTACAATATAAATCCAAAATATTAATCTTTAAGTGTGAAATATTCTAATTACTTCCCATTGCCACAGGACATTATTGGAGATTTATACCTTCCTCTGAAATATCTGGCACAATTGTTATAGGAGACAGAATAATTTTAGGTGAATCATTATAATTCTGTGGTCGTTATCATGTATCAAAATTAATAGTTTAAGTATATCTGTTACATTTACGTATTCAGCATCCGAATACTTCCCATTATTCATTTACTGATATAATAAACATTAAGATGATTTAAAATGCTGATTCATTATGCTATATTATCCATGTTGCTGCCAGATTTTTGTGTGTGTGTGTGAAATAAGGTCTAAGGAAAAAATAGGAAGATTTTTAAAGTTGAAAGAAGATCAAATATTGTGCTCAGTATATTGGCTTTAAAGTAAAACATATTCGCTAACTGTTCTATGATAGTAAAGGAAGAAAATAGTCATTGCAGCAATATTCTTATATTAATTTAATAATAAGGGTACCATTTATTGACTCCATATATTTGCCAGGTATAGGGCTCATCGTATTTCATACATTATTATGATCTTCATTGTCGCCCTATGTAATGGAAATGGAACTCTGGAATTTAAACATGAAGAAAATGAGGCAAAAAAGCAGGTAATTATCGAGCTTAAGATCACAGAGCTACTTGGAGGTGGAGCCGGATTTAAACTCAGGCATTACGACTCCTGAGCTTATTCTTTAGCCCCTGCATAATACTAAATCTCCAAAATGCTACTTTCCCAATATTCTATTTCTCTATTATGGATTTTATTGAGTCTAGAGTATATGTCAAGATAATTTTAATAACAAAATGAAACTTGAAGGAATTCTCAGTTGAAGCAGAAGTCTCCTATGCCAAGTTTTTCTACATGAGCTCCTTATCTGGGTTCTTGCCAAACCAATAAGCATAAACACAGAAATTGCAAAGAATCCAAGACACAAATCTCATTTTTGTTAGGCTCCTGTTGAAAAACACCAAGCTAAGGACTCAGCACCAGTAAAGTGAGTTTAAGAATGGTAGTCTCTGGCATTTTTTTTAATTGGGCAACAAAATGTTTTATATTAGGAAAGTGTTGAGCATGTTTTTGTTTATCTACAAAGCAGACTAAAAATTTTCGTGAAAGGACTTTTTTAAATAAATAAAAAAGCCTAATTTAAGAAAATTATAAAGAAATTATGTCTCTAGTTTTGAAATTACATCTGCTTTCTGCTTTCTCTTTGTCGTACCCTGCACTGCCTTTTTCATACAAACACGCAGTCACCATTCATCATTCATATAAATCAAATTTCTGAAACAGTAAAATGAAGTCTTATTCTTACCTCCCCAGCCTACTCACTACATTTTCCAGCAAAAACAGTCCTGAAGCCAATATGAATAGTGTAATTTTCTATTTAGAGTGGTTCAGAGGCTTAGTAACAATGTCCAGACTTTTCGAAACTCTTCGTGTCCAAAGCCCTTCTTTACTTCACACCTGCTTAATTTCCACGTTAACCTCCTGCCACTCTCAGATGTTCTCCCTGATCTTTCACTGTCCCTGTAGAAATGCTGCCTCTTGGTTCATGTCTTGGTGCCTTTGACCATATTGTTTTTCATACTTGATGAACGCTTACTTACATCTCAAGATTCAACTCAAAGAAATATTTGTCTGGGAAGTGTTCCTGTCCTCCAGCAGAGAAAGATAGCTATCCCTTCTTAGGTACTCACATAGCACCTTCTATTTACTATATCACATTGCAATTTTTATTCAGTATGTTGCCTTGCAGTTACTTATTTACCAGTCTCTTTTCCATTTTACTATTGTCAACCAGTAAAGTCTGTCCGTGTGGCTTATTTGTCTTGTTTATCATGACTGGCACCATGCAGAGTAATGTATAGAAAATTAAAACGGGTCTTGCCTGTTCCACAATTTTTATTGATGCCACAAAGCAGAGAATAATAGGTGTAAAGTATTTTAGACTGTCTATATGAGTTTGCAACTGGTTCTTACAACCAGTTTGTGCACACATTAGTGGTAAATACAAGTGAGTAAATAAATGGGTAAGAAAATTTCCAGTAGACTATTGTTTCAGTTTAAGCTCATGTCATTTTATTTTTCTTTATTTAATATATGTGGCTTATACATTTCTTGGAATTACTCTTTAAAATCAAAATGGAAATGTTCATCAGTCCACCGGTACACTTCAGTTGCTAGCTCTCATTGCTTCTGTCATTGCCACATTATGTCAGTATCGAAAAATAAGCCTCATTTGGTCCAGTGTGTTTTGTCTTCTGTGGCTCCTTCGCTAGTTTAGATTCCTGCATAGAAAGAGATGGCAGTTCACAGTTGATTTTTTAAAGCTTCAGTTTTATTTTTATACCCATATGCTCAGCTGCTTTTCTGAACAATGATGCTGCTAGGAAGTCTAGAAGTGCTTCTACACCCATTCACAACCTATTCTGTAAACCAGCTTCTCCAAGGCCCTCATCACTTCACTCTGGCTGATTTTCTTTTAGGGATCTTTAAGCTCTTGTCAACACTTAGCCCTCAGACTGGACAATGTTATTTAGGGATATCTTAGGGCTTTGATTACATACATTATAAAAGTATTTAACTTTAAAGGCCTTTGGGAAGGACTTGGTTCTCTTTCTTCTGAGGAGAATCCTTGGCCTTGTAAAAATTTACCCACCATTTGCCTAAGGAATATCATTTACATACCAAAGATTTATGGGAGGGACAGTCTTTTCAGGCCACCAGAGATCTAGTTATATGTTCTACCAATGTGGTGGGTGCCTACCCAGCTTTATTTGCACAAGTAGTAAGGAACGTACTACTCCATGGGGACTTTTCAAGTGTACTTGCACACACATGCAATTGGGAGCTTCTTTTGGTAAAACACTGTTTTATTTCTCATCAGTAAAAACTTAATTTAAGGACAAAGAAAAATATTTCACTCCAAAATTGTAATTGACAGTATTTGAATTATTTATTTGAGAATATTATAACAAATGCTGCTTTACATTGCATATGGCGAAATATGAGTTTAAGGATCTATTTCTAAGGAGTAATTTGGTTATTGCTGAGTACCAGATATGAGTCTAGTGTGGGAACCATGAGAAATTATCTTCTTATCTGCTACAAATAGACATTTGAGAATCAAGGTTCATCTATTAGATTCCTATGGATAAAAGAATAAGTTGGATGTTTCTTTTAAAATTTAAGTTTATGTAACAATTTTAAGGATACCAAAATAGGCATTATACCTTGTCAGGTAATATTTATATTTTATTGAGTAGTAACAAATACTTATTGGGTAATTCATTCATTTAACAGGTATTTGTTGTGTGTTTTTAGCATTGTGCTGGGCACTTAGAATTCAAAAATGAACAAAACAGACCAAGTAACTGCCTTCAAGAGCTTACATTCTAGTTGAGGAGACAAACTATGTTATAAACACACACACACACACACACACACACACACACACACACACACACACAAGTGAATTGCAATAATTATCATCCAGAAATTTAAAATCAAGTCGAGGAAAAAAATAACTTAAAGTATAAAATAAAATGTAAGAGATAAATAATATATAGAAATGTAAAAGTAAATAAAGTCTCAAGAGCATAGATTTAAGTGGTATGCAAGCTTAAAAAATGAGACTATGAATTCAGAGGGTGTGGTCACTCTAGCTCAAAATATTTATTGAAAGAAGTGAGACTTCAGGCTGAAGAAGCCATATATTTCGTGAGGTCAGTGATCTCATCAATGGCTCATTTGAGTTAAAGTGTTTAGAAGCAATAGTCATACATTAATACACTAGAATTTTGTGATGGATTTCTTCATAATCAATATCCATCTATAGAATGGTCTACTTGAAAGAAAAGTTATTAAAATCTGATAAATTAATTAATACTTAAGTATGAGTGCTCATTCATATATTTCCTCTACAAACAACAGTTTTGGTGGAAGGAGTTTTCAGTAACGTGAAACATATTGATTGTTACTCTGAAAGAAAAGCATACAGATTTTCAGACAATCTGTTCATTGAAAGATGTCTTAAAATACTTGAAAATTGGCAACTTTTTCCCAATATCCTAATGCCACTGATTTGCTATTCTCTTGTCCCTAAGTTATATCCTGGACATGAACTGACTGCCTATAGAAAGGCAAGGATCTTTGTCCCTTATGTTCATTATGTATTCCATGGAAGATGTAATGGGTACACTTGGCATGATGTAATAGTCATTCAGTAAATATATTTGTTAAATGAGTAAAAGGTAGAATATAAACTGAAGAAAGCCTGTTTCACGTATTTCCCTATAGTATTGCAAGAATAAATTTAATTTATCATCATTACTTATTTTTATTGATCAGATTCTCAAATTTATCTTTACTCTCCTTACTTACTATGTTTTGCCTCTATTTTTCTTTAATTTTTTTGTAAATCTTTGATTTATCTTTTCTGTGAGTTTTCTGTATGGCAAATGATTTTGCCAACTAGAAAAAAAAAGGATCAAACTAATTAACCTCTCCATGTTTGTATTCATAAACATGTTTAATATAATCAATATTATTGTGTGTTTATATAAATACATATGTACATGCATACATACTATATATACACATTATATACATTATAAATATACTCATACTATACATGCATATATGTATATGTGTATGTGTATATGTATGTATATATACACACGTATATGTGTGTGTGTGTGTGTGTAAGTATACATACATACAGAGAGAGAGAGAGAGAAAGGAGGGAGAGGGCAAGAGAAAGTTTAACATCTATTATATAGCAACATCATATTTTTTTTTAAATTTCCAAATTGAAGCCAAAGCATCTAGCTAATTTATTTGAAGGGTTATGTTTTCTATAGGAATGTTATCTGAGTTTCCTTAGGCACACTCAATCACCTGCCCAATTTGAGAAAAAAATCGTTTTGTGCCTATTACATGTAAAGAAAAACATTTAGAGTATAATATTAATTGTGATGATTGAAAGGAATTACAAATTCTCAACTGTTTTATTCTCCTATTGCTTTGATATAGCTTAGCATTATTTTCTCCTTGAATACCTAATATTTTCATGTTATCTATTGCTGCAAAACTTTTTTCTTTAAAAACTTAGTGACAAAATAAGAACAACATTTATTATGCTCACGAATCTGTGATTGGACATGGCTTGACAGGGACAGTTTGTCTCTTCTTCACTCACAGTCACTAGGGACAGCTCACAGTCTGGAGACTAGAATCCCACCCCTCCTCCCCAGCTTTACTGAGGCATAATTGACATATAAAATGGTATGTATTTAAATTGTACAATGTGATGATTTGATACATGTATACTTTGTGAAATGATTACAAAAATCAGATTAACAGATATATCACCTCACATTTAACTTTTTTTTTTTTTGGTGAGGATGTTTAAGATCTACTTTTCTAGCAAATTTTAAGTACGTATTACAATATTATTAACTTAGATACTATTCTGTATATTAGGTACCCAGAACTTATTCATCTTATAGCTGAAAGCTTGTACCCTTCTACCAGCATTGTCCCCAATTTCTCCATTCCCCAGTTCCTTGTAACCACCATTCTACTATCTGTTTCTATGAATTCAATTGTTTTTTTAGAGTCCACATATAAGGGAGATCATACAGTATTTCTCTTTCTCTGTCTGGCTTGTTTTGTTATAAGGTACACTACCAGTGAAGTGATATGATGTTATTGGAAAGCAGACTTGGATTAACTGTAAATGTATATTGCAAAGTCAAAGACAAATACTAAAAAAAAAAGTGAAAAAAAGAAAAATATGGTATGCTAAGAAAGAAGAGAAAATGCAATCATATTCTTAATTAAAACCAAACTAGATGAAGAGAGTACATGGCTGTAGAAAAAAATACCATGCTACTCTTAATCAAGAGAAAGCAATGGTAGATATATTACTTGTAGACAGAACTGACTTCAGTGCAAAGAAAGTTATCAGGGATAAAGAAGGGCATTATATAATCATAAAGAGGTTAATTGTCCAAAAATTATATAACAACCTTAAGGTGTATAAACCTCACACCAGAGTGTCAAACCATGTGAGACGAAACGTGAAAGAACTGCAAAGAAAATGGATGAATCCACTATCATAGTTGGAGACTTCAGCACCCCTTTGTTAGAGATGGATATATACTACATGCAGAAAATGAGTGAAGAAAATAGTTAAACTCAACAACATGATCAATCAACTGGATAAAATTCACATCTATAAATGATATGAATCAACATAGCAGAATAAACATTCTTGTTAAGCTAACATGGAATATTTACCAAGACAGATCACATTCTGGGCCATAAAACATACTTTAACAAATTTAAAAGAATCGAAATTATACAATGTATACTCTTAAACCTCAATGGAATTACATTAGAAACTAATAGAGAGAAAACTGGAAAAACCTGAAGTAGGTGGTAACTAAGCAACATAACAAATAATATATAGGTCAAAGAGATTTTGAGAAATTTAAAAATATTTTAAACTAAATGAAAATAAAACAATTTATCAAAACTTATGGGATTTAACAAAAGCAATAATTAGAGGGAAATTTATAGCACTGAATCCATACATTAGGAAAGAAGATCTAAAATCGATAATCTAAGTTTTTACCTCAGGAAACTAAAAATGGAAAAATAAATCCAAAGTAAGCATGAGAAAAAAAATAAGATTTAAAGCAGAAATCGATGAAATTAAAAACAGGAAATCTATAGAGAAAATCAATGAAAACAAAAACTAGCTCTTTGAAAAGATCAATAAAATTGATATTTCCAGTCAGGATAACTAGTAAAAAGGGAGAGGGGACACAAATAATTAAGATCAGAAATGAAAGAAGAAATATTAGTACATGTCCCATGGATGTTAAAAGGATAATAAAGAAATAATGTGAACAACTTTACGTCCACAATTTGATAATCCATATGAAATGAACCAATTCCTTGAAGGACACAATTTTCTAAAACTCACACTAGAAATAGATGATCTGAATAGTCTTATATCTATTAAAGAAATTGAATCAACAATCAGTAACCATTCCAAACAGAAAGCACCAGGCCTATGTGGGTTTACTGGCTAGTTCTACCAATTCTTTATAGTTTTTTTTCCAGAGGATAGAAATAGAGGGAATACTTCTTCTATCATTCTATGAGGCCAGAATTAGCATAGTACCAAAACTGGGTAAATACATTACAAGAAAAGGAAACTACAGATTAATTAATATCTTTCATGAGCAGAGATGCAAAAATCCTCAATAAATTTTAGCAAATTGAATTTTACAACTTATAAAAAGAATTATACACCGTGGCCCAGTGGGATTTATCCTAGGTATGCAAGCCTAGTTTAACATTCAAACATCAATTAATGTAATCCATCACAACAGTGAGCTAGAAAAGAAAAAAAAATACACACAAAAATATATTAATAGATGCAGAAAATGTGTTTGGCAAAATTCAATACCATTGCATGAAAGCTCTCAGTAAAGTAAGAATAGAAGGGAGCTTCCTCAATAAAGCATATCTACAAAAAATCGTACAGTTAACATCATACATAGTGGTGAGAAACTCAAATTTTTGCGCTAAGATAAGGTAGAAGGTGAGGATGTCTCATCTCACTCCTGCTGTTCGACCTCATATTTGAAGCCGTAGCTAATGAAATAAAACAAGAAAGGGAAATAAAAGCTGTATATATTGTGGAGGAAGAAATAAAACTGTTTTTGCTCACAGAGGACATGATTGTCTATGTAAGTAGAAAATCCAAAAGAATTGACAACTCCCCCCAAGCAAAATAAAACAAAACAAAACAAAATCCTGAAACTAATAACTGATTATAGTAAAGTTGCAGGTTACAAGATTAATGTACAAGAGTCAATCGTTTTTCTATATATCATCAATGAACAAGCGGAATTTGAAATTAATGATACCACTAACATTTGCAGCCCCAAAATGAAATACTTAGCTATACATCTAACAAAATATATATAACATCTATATGAAGAAAACTATAAAACTGATTTAAAAAATCAAAGAATAATTAAATATATAGAGAGCCATTCCGTGCTCACAGATAGGAAGAATTAATATTGTCAAGATGTCAGTTCTTTCCAACTTGATCTATAAATTTAATTATCTTCCAATTAAAGTCCAAGCAAGTTATTTTGTGGGTATTAATGAACATTTTAAAGTTTATATGACAAGATAAACAGCCCAGAATAGTAAGCACAATATTGAAGGAGGAGAACAAATTTGGAGGACTGTAACTACCCAACCTCAAGACTTACTGTAAAGCTACTGTAATCAAGACAGTGTTACTGTATTCAGTGGGACAGAATACAGAGCCCTAATATAGACCCCTATAAATATAGCCCACTAATCTTTGACAGAGGAGCAAAGGCAATACAATTGGAGCAAAGATACTCTTCAACAAACGGCTCTGGAACAACTAGACATCCACAAACAACAACAAAATACATGCTTTACACTATTCACAAAAAATTAATTCAAAATGGAACATAGATCTAAGCGTAAAATATTAAATTATATAATTTTGAATAGATAACAAAGGAGAAAACCTAGCTGACCTTGGGTATTGTGATACCTTAGATACAACATCAAAGACATAGTCAATGAAAGATAATTGATAAGCTGGACTTCATTAAAATTAAAAACTTCTGCTCTGCAAAAGATAATATCAAGAGATATTTTGAAATACTATGTGTGATATTATAATGATGAATATATATTACATACATTTTTCCAAACTCATAGAAAGTACAACACAGAGTGAATCTTATAGACTTTAGGTGATTATCTTGTGTCATTGTAGGTTCATCCTTGGTAAAACATGTACAGTTCTGGGGTATAATGCTGATAATGGGTAAAGCTATGCATGTTTGGGAGAAGCGGGTATATGGGAAATCTCTGTACTTTTCTTGTTATTTTATTGTAAACATAAACTTAGAAAAAAATCTTAAAAAAGGAATGGAAATATCATCATTGGTTTGGAACAATTTCGATTCTTTTCCTTATGCTAGGGAGGAACTCAACTTCCCTGGGAATAGTTTCTTTGAACTGTTCAACAAAATTATGGATTCTTGGCAAGGAATAAGAGAGAATGGCAGATGGGAATATAAGTGTCTGCCCTATTAACATGACTCAAGTCACATGGTATTTAAATATATGTCTCAAATGTATTTTTACTTTTCATTTAAAAAATATTATAAATTAGAGAAAAATTCCCCCCGGGTGTGTAAATATGATATTTTTGTTTTCCAGCTCTATTAAGATAAATTGATAGATAAATATTGTGTATATTTAAGGAGTACAATGTGATATTTTGATATATGTACACACTGTGAAATAATCATCACAATCAAGCCAATTACATATCTGTCACTTCGTATAGTTAACATTTTTGTGTGTAAAGGGTAGAGAGCATTTAAGACTTACTTTCTTAGCAAATTTCAAGTGTGCAAAGCAGTGTTGTTAACTATGGTCACACTGCTGTATATTAGGTGGTCAGAGCTTATTCATCTTGCATAAGTGAAACCTAATGCCCTTTAACCAACATCTCCCCACTTTTCTCTCTCCCAATCTCTGGTAACTACCATTTTATGAATTTGATTATTGTACATTCTACATATATAAATGAGTCATGGAGTGCTTGACTTTTTATGTCTGGCTTATTTTACTCTAGTTTCATCCAAATTGGCAACAATGGCAGGATCCCCTTTATTTTAAAGGCTGAATGATATTCTATATTCCTCTGTGTGTGTGTATTACATATTCTTTATTCATATATCAATGGGCAGTTAGATTGTTTCCATACTTTTGTCTATTGTAAATAATGCTTCAGTGAAAGTGAGAATGAAGATATCTCTTTGAGATACTGATTTCATTTCCTTTTAATAGATAGCCTGAGGTGAGATTGCTGGCTCAGACGGTAGTTCTAATTTTAGGTTTTTCAAGGATCCTCCATACTTTCATAGTGGCTGCACCATTTTACATCCTCACCAATAGTTAATAAGGGTTTCCTTTTGTCCATATCCTCACCAACACTTGTTATCTTTTGTCTTTTTGGTAATAGCCATTTTAAGAAGTGTGAAATTATATCTCACTGTGGGTTTGATTTAAATTTTTCTGATGATTGGTGATGTTTAACACCTTTTCATATATCTGTTGGCTAGTTGTGTGTCTTCCTTTGAGAAAAGTTTATTCAAGTTCTTTGCCCAGTTATTTGTTTTTTTTTTTTTTAGTTGTAGGAGTTCTTATATAGTAAGGTTATCAAGCACTTATTAGATATATGGCTTGCAAATATTTTCTCCCATTCCATGAGTTGCCTTTATTATCCTTTTGATAGTTTCCTTTACTGTGCAGGAGATTTTTAGTTTGATGCAATCCCACTTTTCTATTTCTGCTTTTGTTGCCTGTGCCTTTGGGTCATATCCAAAAAAATCATTGCTCAAACCAAAGTCAAGAATTTTTCCGTTTTCTCCTGGTAATTTCAGGTCTCATCTTTAATTCTTTAATCCATTTTGAGTTAATTTTTGAATATGGTATGAGATATGGCTCAAGTTTTATCTCCAATTTTCCCAATACTATTTATTGAAGAGACTCTCTTTTCCCACTTGTGTGTTATTGGAACCCTTGTTGAAAATCAATTGACCAAAATTGCATGGGATTAGTTTGAGGCTTTCTTATTATGTTTCCTTTGTCTGTGTGATTGTTTTTATGCCATACTCTTGATTACTGTAGCTTTGTAAGATATTTTGAGATCAAGAAGTGTGATGCCTCCAACTTTGCTCTTCTTCCTCAAGATTGCTTGGGCTATTTGGGGTCTTTTGTGGTTCCAATTTTAGAATTTGTTTTCTATTTCTAGAATCTTCTTAAAGCTTGTTCGTTGGTGTGAAAGCAGAAACAAGCTGGGACCTCAACTGAGGCTAGGGCTGGAATACCTTTCTGGTTTTTCCACATAGCTACTTGGCTTCCACACAATACATTGTTTGAATATCAAGGGTGAGTGTCCTAAAAGATATACAGTCAGGGGGAAGCTGAATTATTCCAGAAGTAACACAGCTTCAACTTTTGCCACATTGTATTTATCAGAAGCAAGTCATCAAGGCTGACCCTTTTTGAAATAGGGAAATAAACCCCAGCTTTAAGGGTAAGAGAATCAAAGATATTGTGGATATGTTTTAAAGTTATCACAGCCTTCTAAATTATAAATGATAGTAGAGTAAAAATAATTTTGAAATTTTATAGAGGAAATTTTAAAAATTATTTATAAGTAATTCCTTTTCTCAGTTTCTGCATATTTATCCTGTTTTATTAAAAAACATTTTTACAAATATTTTTGATCTTAAAGTTATCTTGATGTCTTTTGTAAATTAAAACAGGAAGCTCTTAGAGTGAAGTACATTCAGCCTTCTACTTTTACTCCCTTAAATATTAGTCACATGTTTTCAGCATACTTAATCATCAGTCTTCTTAGTGTATATGGGTGTATGCGCGCACGCAGGTGTGTGTGTGTGAAAACAGTACTATTATAAAATATGTTATTACTGATTTACCAGATACTTGCTTTGTTTACTGGAGAAGTGAGAATGGATATAAAAGCATTATCTGAACAAACAAGATCTTCATTTCTGTAGCCACTACTGATTGGGGAACTACTCTTAGTGCTACCTTATCAGCTTTTACCTTTGAGACCCAAGACAGCTCTTCACTGGTTTTTCCTCCCAAAGTTGTTACATCATCAACAGGAGCCTTGCTTTATTGATTCAGATCCTTCTAAGATCAAGTTTAATTTCCATTGGTTTGTCCCTTATCTTGTATAAAGAGACAAATTCGAGAAAACAAAGTTATCGTTTCTTGTGACTAACAAATTTTGTAAAATTATATTTACTTCTCAGTGAGATTTAAGCTCATTTATTTTTCTGATTTTTAAATATAATATCAGGAAGAAAATCAGTATTTTGTAGGAAAGTTTTAGTATTCAGCTAACCATTAGTAGTCTTCTCATTCCATGGGAATGATTTTAGCAAACAATTAAAATTTTTCCTATACTGTTAAAAAATTCTTGATAAGTTTAAAGAGTTTTCTATAAATGTTTTCTTACAGAAATTTAATGATTTGATGTGTTTTATTTCTAATTAATTTAGTTGCAGTAATATGTATGTATCTCTATACCTCCTTGCCTGTCTGCCTGCCTATCTATTGATCTATCTGCCTGCCTGTCTGCCTGCTTGTCTGTCTATCGTCCATCCATCCATCCATCCATCCATCCATCCATCCATCCATCCATCCATCCAAGAGTTAACCATAAAAGTATTGTTAATGTAGTGCATTTCACTCTTTTCTCTTTTTCCAGACAAGCTTTTCTGCTTCCTAGCTTGCATGAGCAAAAATGGCCACTGCCAGCAGTTTCAAGTTTACTTCTTTCCCATTCCAGAGAGCTGAGTGGTTGAGATTAGAATCTCACACACCCAATTTAAGTTTCTGAAGAAGGATTGATTTGCCAAGCTATAACAATTTTTAGCTTTGAACCAAAGAATTGTGGCCAAGGAATGAGTTTCTTTTAAATACATATGTGACCCGATGTAAGATTCAAGTGTTGGATGGATCACTGTGGAGAGGAGATGATTATTCCCTGAAAATATAGCATGTGTGAGGGTGTGCATGAGTGTGGGGGGTGTGTGTGTGTGTGCATATGTATGCTTCCATATTGTGATATGAAGTTGGTGGTTGTGAGTTAGATAAACATTATGCATTCACTTTGTAAGGTTAAACCTATGCCTAATCCATTCATTTAAGATGAGTTCATTTCCTTCTCTTGTTAAGTAGTATATTAGATAATATTTGGTTTGAAGATCAAATTATACATGGAATAGGCTGACAGCCATTAATTTCAAATTAATAGAGACCCTCACTTTAGATAGAGAATTGTAGTCTATATTTGCTAATAATTTAGAATATTATTTTTATAAAAGTATTATAATTTTGAAGCAAATTATACTACTTGCTCAGAAATCACATTAAATGAAACTTTAGGGTGATAATATATAGAATGGCAAATTTGAGAGACATTGATTACAAATAAGAGGCTGAAGTTTATGAATTTTTCTGTCATTTGATATAATTTATGAAAGGAAACTTTTTATTTATTAGTATAAATAAAAGAATAAACTACTATTTATAAAATAATCATCTCAGAAAACAACAGCTTTATAATAAAAGTGAAAGCAGTAGATTAGTTCTTTTATGCAAGTACTTCTAGTTATTGAAGTTTCAACATTATAGAATTTTAATTTTCATATAAATAGTTTTTAGGGTCTAATAATTTTCAAATTATTTTTTTGACAGTGGTGTAGAATTAGTTTTCATTTTAAATAAATAAAATTTATATATTTATATATAATAGCAGAGGCATTCAACATTAGGTTAAAGATTAGAACTCGGGGTTCTTGAGGCATAATTTTGAATTTACTCAATTCTTTCAGAAAGAATCAGTAGTAAGTTCCCACTTACTTATAACTGAATTAGTGCATTACTCCCATTCGGCTAGATGTAAATAGAAGGAATTGGGGTTGTGGAAATACAAAGAATGATTGTTGCAGTTCATTCATTTGCACTGTAAAGGATCTATATTATGAAAGCATATTTTAAGAACGTTTCAGAGATTAAGACATGGTTTTTGAGATATTAAATCCAAAAACATAATGTTTCAGCATGCAATATATAGGCAAAGTAACAGCTAAATATTACCCAATAGAAATTAAGTAAACAGACTATAATTTCAGTGGAAAGAAATTTAGTAATATAGCTTACAAAGCAAAGAGATCAAAGATACTAATTACAATATTAATTAAAGTCTTTGTTGGCCTTTGTAGGAGAATGCTCTGAAAATGTAATATATGTTAATTGAACATTTGGGAAACTATTAATAGTGAAGTGCTTTTTTAAAAAAAGGGTACAATATTAATTGTAATGGGAAAATGGAGAGGTTTTATTAATGACCACCAGTGGCTAGCTGGATTGTAGTAAGGTTCCTGAGATAGGGTTGTGATTATCCTTGGCTTTTCAGACTATAAGTCAAACATCAATCTAAAGTAGATTTCAGAAAAAAATAATGTAAAATAATAATTTGAAAATCTGGACTATAGAAAAGAATTGAGTTCTCTGTGTATGAGGGACAAAGTAGTTTCAATGACTTTCCAAGCAGAGGAGACTAAAAAGGAGAGAGTATAACTTTGTTATATCACAATATAGTAAACTTGCCAGTTTTTTAAGAGTATGTATATAGCCAGTTGCAAGTTGATAACGGCAAACTCTAATAGATGTCAATCCATTATTAACCTGTGAAAGATATGTAGCTATACATATTTGCAAAACAGTAGCTATACACAGAAAAACTGACCTAAAATATGATATAAATGTCAGTAAAAAGGAGATGATTGGTATTTTTACATATAATATTTCTATTTTTGTTTATTTTTTAATTTTAAAGTAAAATGAAATTAAAAATATTTTTTATAAGAAAGAGTAATAGAGAAATAGATGAATGAATTTCAGGACATTATTTTGGGATACGTATTATATCATTGCTTATTAAATATTTAAATTAGAGATATACTTTTAAAAATGAAATAGTATTTTAATACTTATTTGACATAGCTATAAGGCCTTTAATTAAGAATATAGGGTGTAATCTGCAGGGGGAAATATTTTTAAATTTTTATTATAAAGTAAAACATAGATAATGAAAACCAATCATGCAAAACTGTATAGTTTAATAATTTATTGTAAGGTAAACATTTTTGTAACCATACCAAGATAAAAAATAGAACTTTATTAGTAACCCTAGAACTCCCTCCATCTGTTCCATCTCAATCACAAATTTCTCCCTGTCCTCAAGAGTAATAGTCTCTTTTTTATGGCTTTACTGTATTCATTTTATGAGGCTAGTCAATTACATATCATAATATATTTTAAATTATCATTTTGCCTATTGCTACAAGTTATTGTGTGGTCAGTGGTCACCGCCTGTCCTTTTTTCTGTGTCTTGCTAGTCATCTTAACTCATCTAAATGTCAGTTTTGTTGAATATAAAATTCATTTTTGAGTGTCAAACATGTTACCTCATTTTTGCTTAGCATAACACAGTGTGCTAAAAAGATCTACTCATAATTTGATTTTCTCTCCCTTGCTGTTTCCCACCCCCCAATTCCCAAAGGATGTTTCGTTATTTTTCAAATGTCCAATGATCAATCAATTTCAATCTCAATCTTAAATCTCAAATCTCAAATCTCAAATTTCAGTCTCTCCCTTTCTCACAGATTCTAACTTGTTGTGGTCTTTCTGGATATTTATTTCAGGTACATGGAGTCCTCTTCAATGTGCAGGTTTCACATTTTTTTTTATTTCAGAAAAGAGTCCTTGAATTAAAAAAAAAAAAAAAAATTCTATCCCTTGCTTTCATTTTAGACCTTAAGGTCTCCTAATAATATGTACATTGAATTTTTTGCCTATCTTCAATATTTATCAATTTATCTTCAATCCCTTTTCAGTTTTTATGGTGTGTATGCGTGCGTGCGTGCGTGCGTGCGTGCGTGTGTGTGTGTGTGTTTAGGTTACCTAGAAATTTTTATTTTTCTTAAGGCATTTTCTGTAGTGTTTACTTGGTCTAATCTTTTTAGTTGTCTTCATTTAAAAATTATTTTTATTTTTGTTTTATTATGACAATGTATACCTATCATAAAATATGCCATTTAATCTATTTTTAAATGAACAATTCAGTAGCATTAAGTACATTCACAATATCGTATAACCATTACCATTATATAGTTCTGAAACTTTTCCATCACCTCAAACAAAAGCTTTTTATCCATTTAGCATAACTCCCCTTATCCCTCCCTCCAGTTCCTGATAACCTCTAATTTACTCGGAGTATCTAGATATTTGCCTATTATATGTATTTCATATAAGTGGAATCATATGTATTTGACCTTTTTTGTCTGACATATTTCACTTAGCATAATGTATTCTAGAATCATCCATGTTATAGCATGTGTCAGAATTTCCTTCAGAACCTCATTCCTTTTTATGGCTGAATAATATCCCCATATATTTATATACCATGTTTTGTTTATCCATTCATCTGTTGACTGGCTCTCAAGTTGTTTCTACCTTTTGGCTATTGCAAACAATGCTGCAGTGAATTTTGGTGTCTCAGTATTTGAGTCCCTCTTTTTCATTTATTTTGGTTATATACATAGGAATGGGATTGCTGGGTCATATGGTAATTCTAGATTTGGCATTTTAAGGAATTGTCAAATTGTTTTCCACAGTGGCTGAACAATTGTACATTCCCACCAGCAAATATGAAGGTTCCAATGTTTCCATATTCTCACTGACACTTTTTATTTTCCTTTTTTCCCATGTTATATTCATCCATGTAGCTGTGAAGTGGTATGTCATTGTGGCTTTAACTTTCATTTTCCTAATAACTAATGATGTCAAAGAACATTTGCTTATTGGCCATTTGTATATCTTCTTTGGAGAAATGTCTGTTCAAGTCCTTCGCCTATTTTTTAATTGGGTTGTCTTTTTGTTGTTGAGTTATAGGAATTCTTTATATATCCTGGATATTAAATGCTTCGCTGTTAAGAATCTCATTGTAATGTCTTGGTGTTGATTTCTCTTTGGAGTTTATCTTACTAGGAGCTTTTGTTAAGATTCCTGGATGTGTAGTTTTGTGTCTCCCATTAACTTGAGAAGTTTTTAGCTATTATTTCACCATATTTTCTTTTTTTCTCTTTCTCTCTGTCTGTTCTCCCTCTGGGATTCTCCATAATGCATATGTTGGTCCATTTGGTGCTGTTCCACATTTCACTTAGGCATTATTTTACTTTATTCTTTTCTCTTTCTTCTCCTCAGACTCAGTAGTGTAAATTGTTTTGTCTTCAACTTCACTGATTCTCTTTTCTGCCTGCCTAAATCTGCTTTTGAATTTTTTTCAGCTCTAAAATTTTGGTTTGTTCCCTCTTTATAATTTCTATTCCTTTATTGATAATCTCATTTTGTTCATATATCATTTTCCTGTAGTTTTTCATCCATGTTTCCTTTAGCTCTTTGAGTATATTTAAGACAGTTGTTTTAAAGTCTTTGTTTAGCAAGTCCAGTGTTAGGACCACTTTAAGAATGGTTTTGGTCAATTTATTTTGATCCTTTGAATGAGTTGTATTTTACTGTTTTTGTAGGCTCTGCAATTTTTTTTGTTGAAAATGGATATCAAATACTAGAATGTGGTAACTTTGGAGATTAGATTCTCCCCTTCTCAGAGTTACTTATTTATTTATTTAATTTATTTATATTAAGGACTATAGTATTCCATTTGTCCAGTGTCTTTCCCTGTTTTTTTTTTTTGCTATTCCTTGTTGGGTGCTATGTCCATTCCTTAACTTGTGTTCAGCTAGTCCTTTGACATAAGTTTCCTTGAAAGCTAGGGTCTAAAAAACAAAAATAAACAAACAAATAAGCAGATAATTACCTCTTCCAGCAAACTGACTTTTTGCTGGAGCCTGGCTTCAACACTTTGCCAGACTTGCACTGAGCCTAGAGTTAGTCCAAATTGAAAAGATTAAAGTCTTCAGTTCTTTCTAAGCATGCATCTTACCATAGGCATGTATGTTGGCTATCTAATTTCCCTTCTCCCTACCCCCATATTGATTGCTCAAATTTCCCAAGAAAACTCTCTCTCAGAAATTCCTTCCAGGTTTTACAATAGTTTATTATATGTCTCAACTGTAAACTGTTGCCTCAGGCATCTATAAATTTTCTTCAACCTTGTAATAATTTTTGATTCATGCTAACTACTTTTCTGGTCTGGATGAATACTGACTTAGGCAAAATAGTGATAAGCATCATGTGTCAGACCTCAGGTTAGCCCCCTTATAGGTTAGAACAGGTCTAAATAATAATTTGCAAAGAAGTCCAGCGCTTTTCCCTGTAGAATGAGGGACCAGGTCTCACATAGGAAGCATAGGCTGTTATCTTCAAGATGGCTGCCAAGCTAGAAAAGGAATGGGACAAGGGCTAGTAAAACATGCCAGAAAGCTTTCCTACTATTTTTAAATTGACTTTTTCTTGATTCAGCATTTACTTGGTTGCTATAAAACTTTGACTATTTTCCAGAGTTCTGACAAAGTTGATTCTAACAGTTTCTGCTTGTTTTCTGATGTTTCTGTGTGGGGACTTGAGCTTGGAACTGCCTACTCTGCCATTTTGCTGATGTCACTTGAATCTTCATTTTTGAAATATTTTTCTTTGATTTCTCTTTTTCTCCTGAGTGAAAAATCATTTCTGTTTTTCTAATTGGGATTTCTGTTTCTATTTCATACTTTATGGCTTTTTAAAATGTTTTAGCTAATTTTGAAAGAGTATGTTACAGTTTTTATCAGGTCCACAGAGCATTTTTTTCTAGCATTCTTTTATTGTCTGTTCGGGAGGTTATTTTGTTTCTTAAATTCTTTGTATTTCCTTATAGTAACTTTGTATGTATTTGATCTTGATGTTTTATGCTGCATCTTTTATTTAATCTGACTTTTCTGAACTTTAAGAAGGCAGTGTGTTTAGCGCAGCTTTTTAAACTTACAGAACTCCATGTTTTTGGTTTTCTTTAATACTGCTTTTTTCCTGAGATCCTTGACTTTGTTCTCCTCCTCCACTTTTATTTGAACAATTAACTGTTTATGTATCTCTATCCTGCTCAGTTTTCATTACCCTTCCAGCAGTTTTTCCCTAAGGTGGAGTCTTGTTATTGAAAAGTTCAGGTTGGGCTGCTTGAGAGTTCATAGGGGCATTTTAACTCTCACCTAAAGACCTACTGGCTGCAGACCCAAGCACTTATCCACTGTTACATTTCGGATATCAGAGTAGCCTCCTGTACTTTTCATTAAATAACTTTTGGCTCTTTGGGTTCTCTTGCCCTAAGGTTTCAGACCCCAGTTGCTGTCCTTTGCTTTCCTCTGTATATAAGCCAAAACCCTGCAGGTTTGACCCTATTGATGGTTTGTCCTCACCTGTTTGTATTATGGGGTTTGTAAGAATACTTTGTCACTTGATCTTGTAAATGTTACCTGTATATTTTTTTTTGTTTGTTATCATTTCTCTGTTATTTTTTTTTTCTTATGGGAATTTGGAGAATTTGAAAAGCTATGTCATTGCTGCTATCTTAGAATATTATTGTTTTTAAAGTAGCATATATGAGTTAGTTTTATTTGATAGATAGGTTTTGTACTGTATACTAACTGTGTCAGCAAGTCAGTCAGGATTTATTGCATGCCAGCTATGTGCCAACTACATGGGATACAGTAAGGCAAACTTGGTTCAGTTACTCATGATTAATATTGCCCTGGACTTGGCTAGACTAGTCAGAATTAGCAAATACTGCTGTGAAGATTGTCTAATACAATACAGACAAAATGGAATTGCAAAGTCATAAGGGGAATGATGATAGATCAATGTAATTTTTCTCCTGCACTTACAATCTCCTTAATTATTGCTGTGATTTTCAAAAGTACTTATAATGTTCTCTATACAGTCTTTATTTTTGAAGATTTTGCCCTATATTCTGCTCTGAACTTTATCTTTTTTAAGATCTTTATGTTTTGCCTTATTCTCATCATTCACAAATCAACTCAAATGTTAACCTACTCATGGTAGCTTTTCCTGATCCTAGCTCAAGCTGTCCTAATTATCCTAGCACACAATGCTAATTTCCCTTATTGATATCTCTTATTAAAACTTAGATTGTCTTTATTTTGAATGAATTTGTTTACATATTTAAAGTTTATGTTTTCTCTCTTGAATGCAAACTTTTTGTTGGAGATTCTTTCAATCATGACCACCATTATGTACTCAGTTTCTAAAAATATGTCTACTTCAAAATGTTTGAAGATGTTCCTCTTCTCTAAAACTGGATATGTATTGCCACCCTTATTTCTTTGGACCAATTGATGTTTTATTTTATAGAAGATATTTACACAAGCATGAGAAAACTATACTACTTAAGTGGTAAACCTGAGCAATTTTTAGAGTTTAGAATACATGTTTTCATAAAGTAACTATTAAAAATGTTACTACAAATAATATTAGATAGTAATTTAATTTTAAATTTCTTTTAGAATGACTCATATTATGAAGAAAAAGGAAGGCAATGTGAGCAGCATGTACTAACAGAGCTGGCTTATTATAATATAGTCTAACTATATGTTATGATAAATAAGCCAAAACTTACTCAGTATCAAGCTGTTTTTCTAATAAAGAGTGTTTTTATAACAACAATAACAACAAAAGTACTCACTTGGTACAAAATAATACTTGGTCTCAATATTTATAAGTACTATAAAAATAGAGAAGTTTCCCCATACCTGAAATATAACTAAAAACTATAAATAAAATTATGTATCTGTTGGATATCACATATGTGATACATATTCAATTATATTTTATGTATTTTAACTTTTTCCACAAGTTTCTCATTTTGTCTGATAGCCATGATGGACATTAAAAATTTTGTCACTTCTGTGTAAAAAATTAATTTCTAGCCATCGATTATGGAGAATAAAAACCAATTGTTTATAATTTTCCAAAAGTTAAAATGCCAAGTAAAATTACTGAGTTGTAGTATTTTGAAATAATGACCTTATCGTTATACTTGGTCGATATATTTTGTTTCTTTCACTGACGTTGTTTCTTTGTTTTAAGTTAATTCCCTTATTAATGTTTAGATTTAGGAAATATGTATCTTTAAAGAGATAAATTTCATATGAAAATAGCTGAGGAAAGGTATTCCCCTCGATTTTGCCATTTTTTTTTGTCCTTCCACATGGCAGTTTTAAATATTTGATACAAAGTGTTCAATTCTGCTTTATTTATATATTTTGTGGATTACTTACATTAGAGCTCAGAATTTTAAACACACAACAAATGGTTATCTGCCTTTTCTTGTGTATTTATATTTTTAAAAATCTGATTTTAATGAAAACATTCTGTTTTAATGATATCTATTTTTACTAACTCTGCCACTCCTCATATGTTAAAATCTTACATAGCTTCTGATTTATGAGGTTCTCAACCTAATATATGTATATATGTATTACATATGTATGTAATTTGTATATGTATTAACAAATTACATGCAAATTTATACTATAAGTTGGTATATGGAATACATACTAACACATATATAGAAGGCATATATACATATGTATATGTATAGACATGTGTATACAAGTATGCACAAACACACAAACATTAATGTACATATATAAAATATATGGTCTACTATGATTTGGTGTGTTGTTATGCTTTTCACATTTCATTGGAACTGTTTCTATAGTAACAAATGCACTGGAAAAATCAAAGCAGAAAGGTTTGGAAAAAGCCAACCAAATCGCATGCTTAGTAAATGTTGAGCAGGCGGATGTATTTATCTAGGGTCATACATTTTGGAAGTGGCTAATGCAAAATGAGATCATTGCTCTGTAACAAAATACAGTCTAGCCAGGCTTGTAATATGCTAACTTTAACCAAAAAATGGCCAAATCATTATGATTTTCAGGAATACATATACATGTATTCACAAAACCTTGCGTGCTCTGTGTACAGCACTGAATCTGTGTATATTAGATACAGAGTAAAAGAGGATTATGGCATTGCTGCCAATATTTCCAAACTTTAGATCAAGTATCTATTTAAGAATACTTATATTTGAAAAAAAAAAAATTTGTGTTAAACTTTTGAATGAATTATGCCTAACAAGAATGTCAAGTACCTGTGAACAAGGTAAATTTTCAGTTACTTTGCTATGACTTTAATTCTGAAAATTTGAATCAATTAGGAAATATTAGAACATGAGTCTTTCAAACTTGTCAAATTTTGGTAATACCATAATCAAGCTAGTAATGGAATTTACCACTATTTTATGGTTATGGCAGCAAATTAGAACTGATTTTAACAAACAGAAAGAGAAATACAAAATAATTTTGAAAATTTAAAAATGATTTGAAATTTGTTTTTCTTACCATTCCCACTAGGATACCTATATTTCAATGCACTGTCATTCTTAACTGTCAAGAAAAGGATATACACTTGTTTTTTAACTGCTACTTATACATATTATTTTGTTATAATGATCACTGTATTAAGTAAATTGAATTTACCTGTCGTATATTTCTCCCATTCTTAGTAAAATAAATTCATAAGTTTTTTTGTATGATAATGTGAACAAAGGAATATTTCCTAAAATGAAAACATATTAAAGACATATCTATAATATAAATGTTAAGTAGTTGATTCTTACTGTTAAATCTTCAGGATATAATATTTTCAAGTGCGAAACTTTACATATATTTTAAAGATATATATTTATTTGACAATTCTATATTGAACAATTGTTAAGAACAGATCCTTCTGTACCTATGGAGATATAACAAATTGTTAAGGCAGGCCTGGAAATAACATGATCATAAGTAATTATAAGACATACTTGGCAAGTTCATTTAAATAGTTGTAAACAAAGTATTGGATGAGTAAAAAAATCTAATATGATTAGAAAAACTTACGCTTACTTCATGGTGTAAGTAGCTTTTGAGGGGGGCCTTAAAGTATAAGAAAAAGCAGAGAGGCATGATAGGTTCTGGGGAGGATAGCATTTAAGGGTGCTTATAGCATAGGCAACAAATCAATAAAAGTAACTGTAAGAGCAATGATGAGTTTTTGTACTATTATGTTTGTTGGAGAGGAGTAACAGGGTAACATTTCTTTGTACATGTTATACTGTAGACATTTGTATTGGATGTATTATATTGAATATATTATGCAGAATTAACTGGTAGAAAGAGACTGAATATGCAGAAACTTGGTAAGAGTTAAGAAAATCTCAGATATATAAGTGTTGCAGTCCTGGCAGTGGATGAGCTTACTTAAAAAGAGAATTTTAAAAAATACAGAGACTCTTGGGGAACAGTAATAATTTAGGAATTGTCAAAGGAAGAGAAACTGGGGAAGTATTGGGCAATTAGATAGACATGAGAATGCAGACCCAATCCAGAGACCTCCCTTAAGACCTCCCAGAAACACCCATTTTGCAGTTAAAATATCCTTACATCCTGAACTACACAGAAGTAAAAAAACACAGAATAGCCACTGCTTTAGGCTGGCCACAAATGCCTGCGCAGTTAGTGCATACACTGCCCTTCTTTCACCTTAGTGTCATTATAATATCATATCTATACCTGGAAATTCATGAATCTAATTATAACAGACTGAATTCTGGGTAAGTGCATGCACAGTAAACAAAAGGTTATAAAACAGCCAACTGTCAATCAAAGGACCTCACGTGCCAATCATCTAGTACTTCCCTTGTAACCTCCCATCCTGGCCCAAAAATAATGCAGACCTCCCTACTCCTCAGGAGCTGTAGCCATCTCTGGCATAGCCCGTTTCTCTCTTGAAATGTAGTTTAATAAATCTTACATTTCCTAAATTTTGATGATCTGTAATTATTTAATGTGTTGGTTGAAAGAACCGAGGCCCCCTTAGCGCCACCAGGGTAATGACGGATTTGGATCACCCCCAACGGTAACAGAAGGAGAAATAGAGTTTGGAAATATTGGATTAGAAACTCAAAGTAGATATTATTAGTACTTAACTGGTATTTAATAAATGAAATTGATTTCAAATATTATTTTTGAGTTATACTAAAAGGGGTAACATTGTATTATTTACTAGATTTTACTTACTAGATTTTATGCAGAATTTATCGTTCTACTCACTTATTACTAGTTTATTTCTGTTTAGTGAAACAAAAAGGTGGTATTTTTAATGACAGAGAAAAGCTTTTCCATTTCATTTGATGATTTGAAAATTCATAAATATTAGAATATATATAATACCTTTTGTGTATATTTCTTGCTTTATATACTTGTGTATCTCAACTAATTATAATTTCATGTTTTGAATTATAATAGTAGCATGTGTTTAAATACATATAAAGCCTTACATCAGTAATGTTTAAGAAATGAGTATATTCCTTAAAACATGTGGAAATACTGTAGTTAAATTCTAGTTAAATTATTTGTAGTAGAGGGAAGCTGATTTTTAAGGGGCTGGCCTTAATTAACTATCAAAATTTTAAGTTGTGAGATTTTTGTTCTTTGCTTTCTCACTTTTTCTTTCAGCATTTTATAGTACCTCACCAACATGCTTTCTGTTTTTTCCCTTACCAAACCATACTTTCATCAGGTGATCAGTTGGAAAGTTTAGCACAAATACACAAAGACCTAAAAGAATGAGAAATAACTTTATAAATTAATGATACAAAAGTACTTTTGAGACAAACAGACCTAAGGTTAATTCTAAGTCCACACTTACTGGCTGTATGCCTTTTGGCAAGTTATTTGACTTCTCTGAGCTAGAATTTTTTCCTCTGTAACTCAGGTAATCAGACTTAGTGACAAAATGCATATGAAAGCCCAGCATAATGCCTGGCTCTTTGTGGTCACTAACCATGTCTTACTTGATTTTACTCTTCCTCTCTTTCCTTCCAGAGATCTGTGCATTTCACATTTCAGTAGAACATAGCCCTTCAACACTAAGGAATCATCTCTGCTCTTGAAAGAGGCAGGTGAGAGCCATGCTTAGGGACAGGAATTCTTTCTACCACCTTTGAAAAACCACACATCTGCTCTGCTTGTTGGGAGGCCAGCATGGTCTGTCTTGTTGCCAATTCAATGAAAGGCTTTAGAAACTTGCCAAAACATTTTCTCCTAGGCATTTTCCCTTAGGCTTCTAATTCCAAGTGACTTTTTAAATGTGTGACCTTTGATATTGACTATTTTTAGAAAAAATCTTTATAGAGGGGTGTCAGAGGCAGCAGCCCTGTGATTCTAAATCCCTTGCTGAGTACTGAATTCTCATCTATGTGAATTGTATTTCTTTGTAAACTACCTTTAATGGTTTGGTTTGGGCAGCCTAATCTCCCTCTGGAGATAAGAAATTTATGAACGCAGCAAGTATTTTAAGACAGGAAGGGGGAAAATAAGAAAGATTTAATTAAGTACAGAGCTTTACCTGGTTTTCCCTACCGTTATTTAAAAGCAGCAAATTTCCTCTGGATTTATACCTATACTGTTTCACAATTTTTATACTACCTCTAGCTTCTTTTCAATCGCATATTATTCCAAGAAAACTGGCTTTAGGTAAATATACCTTAACCTCTTGTCCATGTCTTTATCCTTCATCTGTGACACTCCCTTCATTCTGCCAAGTTCTCTCTATAAAAATTTTTTTATCCAAGTCTTGTCAGTGTGTAACTTTCACCCATTTATATATTCATAAGTTAAAATAAAAACACAAAGATAAAACCAAACCATTACTGAATGCTATGTACCAGATGCTGGGTCACAGAATTATAAATGAAGTGTGGCTCTATTTTTGAAAAAGTTCGCAACTGCATTCATACAAGTAAATTTAATGTCATGAGAGAAATGTGAGAATAGAAGTATATTCAGAAATTACTCAACACTGTTCTACTAGGTCATGGAGACTCCATAAGTAACATCAATGATAATTGAGTGAAATGTTGAAGGATAAGAAGGAATTTGCTAGGTGGAGAATGGAAGAAGATTCTGGGTGGGGAGAGACAGAACCCCAGAAGACCATATTGATTCTAGGGGCCGTCAGTTTTTTAGGGCCTGTCTCCAAAATAAATCACTCTAAAAAATCCTGATTCAAAGTTAACTCCACTTGAAATTTTTTGAGGTTTTCTCCCTTTTATATTACTCATAAGCCCTTATTTTTTATAGATAAGAGATAGATATTTAGCTAGATGAGAAATTTGTGTTGTTTTTCATTGTTCTAGTGAGTTAAATTTCTTGGGACTGGGTCTTCTCTACTTTTTATTACTCTTTAAAATATCCATAACCAAGCCTTGCAAATTAATTAATTAATTAACTAACTAACTAATTAATTAATTACTACATACCAAGGACTATACTAAGAAATAGGCATTTATATTTCTTTAACTCCAACTATAGCTCTATGAGATAAGATACTATGATTACTTCTATTCACAAGTAAATAAAGCAAAGCTTAGTGGAATCAAATGACTTTTCTAGAAATCAATTTAACTAAAAAAAGGTCTGACTTCAGAGCCATTACTCTTACTAAATACATTATCCTACCTTTACAGAGAAGTAATTCTACACACATTTGCTAAACTTTAAATGAACAAAACAATTCTTAAACTAAAAAAAAATTCATATTAATGAAATTGAATATCTCTCAAGAATAATACATCAATGTATGATAATATACATCATAAATTCAGAAAAACATTCCGGACAATCTTAAGAAAATGAATATTGTGGAAGACGATTTCTCCACCTTGTAGTACTTTATCTGTTATATCCTTTTAGGATCCAGGTGTTCATACTCTGAAGGTGCCATCTGGCATGGGCATTTTCTAGAAAAAAAGAGTTGCTGCAGCTGACTCTACCTGGACAATCCCAAAGGAAACAGGTGTGATGGGGGAAAGTTGGAAAAGCAGTTGGAAGAGCTAGTGAACATAAAGAAGTTTGCCAGTCCCTGGTAATTTTTTCAGGTCTCGAAACTCCTTTGTTGCTAGTGCCCTGGTTTTACTGGAAGGACTTCCAGAATTCACAATCCTTCTGATCCGGGCTTCTGGCTCTCACATGTGCCAGTGAATTTGCAACAGTAATGTTGTATAGTGAGCATCTGCGTTTTCATTCAGCTTTATCTTTCCATTCTGGGAACATCGGCTCAGTTAATTAGAAGAGTAGCAGGGGTTAAAATGCTAGCAAATGCTGTAGAATTATGTTATTGGTTCAGTGTCCTAGAAATAGGAAGGGTAAAAAAAAAATATATCCAAGTCTTTGCATTTCTCATTAAAATCCATGTGAAAACATATGAGGTGAGACACTTAGAAAATGAGATTGATTGAACAATATACTCAAACTGGTTTATTGGCCTGTTCCCAGAATTGAGTCTAACTTCCAGAGGGTTTACCTAGAACTAACATAGTATGCAGATGTTCAGCTAGTCCTCAAGGTTATCCAACCTCATAGATGTCTATGGCCCTATCTCGTCTTCTATCAACGCTCACTGCAGGTTACCTATTTTTGAGATACTTTCTTCTCTGTCTGATCCCTTCTGGTCTAGCAGCATTCTCTGTTACTTCTTGACACACAGGGCTGTGGAACCATTCTGCTCTGCCCACACCAATTGAACACGGATTACAAAGACTTTGTCTGCCTAGACTCACTAGTCAATTCCATAGCCAAGAATGGACTCAAAATCTTTTATCTGAGAACAATGGCTCTTTAAATTTCCATCCATATCATTTCTATTCTTTTCTGTATCCTCAGAAACCTTATTTTATTATGGGATGGCAGAAGTAAGAGATATAGAAATCCCTACTCTCAAACCCTCTTATAAATTTCGTTAAACCCATAGAGTCACATAAGTGCTTTCTTAGGCTATTGGAAGATAAGAAAGAGATTTGCTAGATCTTTTATTTCATTCTCCACTCCCTCCTTCAAGACCCCCCTCTCTCCAACATACTGTAATCCCTCAGTTCCCCTCCTTTACTAGAGAATTTTATGCAGAATGTCCTATGTAATTGAATGTCAGGAAGGACAAAGAAATAATAAAATTAAGGAAAAGGAGATATATATGTGTGTGTATGTATGTATGTGTATATATATATATGTGTGTGCGTATATATATATATACACACACACACACGCACACACATATACACATACTAAGCATAGAATATATATGTATATACATACACTAAGAGCATAGACATATATATGTATACATATATATATGTACACACTAAGAGCATAGAATTATTTGAGACTTTTTATCTATTAACTTATTTAATACTCATAACAAACCTGTGAGGTAAGTACTACTTTCATTGCCACTTTTCAGATAAGTAAATTGAGGTAGAATGGTTAAGTAACCTGCTCCAAGGTTTAGCATTTTAGAAACTGTATTCAATTACACAGAAAAAATCCAACTTTATCCTATGTTTATTCAAGACCAGAGATTTAGTCTATTCATTTTTTTAAGGCTATATTTAATACTATCTCTGACACAAAGTTCACCCTCAGTGCATATATGTGTGGTATGTGTGTATGCATACATATATATATATTTATTAAATTAGTGAACAAAATTGATATAAAATTTGTTACAGTAAATATAAAATTATAGAATGGAACAAAACTTACTATTATCGAACTATATTTCTAAACTCAAGGTAATACTTTTCCTAATGTTCCTTATGTGCCCAGTTAAGCATTATAAATTATGATTGTTGCATCAGAAAAAATCAGAGAGTGCTAAATGGATGGTTAAAAGAATAAATGAATGAGGGAAGAAGAAAGCAGATTTCAGTTGTGCAAAGTAGAACGAGTCTAAGATATTTATGTTAATCAGTAAACAGTTTTCAAAATAGCTATTATTCATTGGTAAAGTCAATGCTTACCTCAGTTAAACCACCCCCCCCTAGTTTATTATGTGGACTAATTAGACTTAATACGAAGTAGTATAATTAAGTGACAAAATGATTGTTATGTAAGTCAGGAATGAGTAGAATTTATTAGTAGCTGAAATTACAGAATACAGGTTTTTCATTGAGGAGGAAAGACATAGTATGGTCTTTAAATGGTGGATCGTTGTTGGCTATGTATTCATGGTTAAAGAGCCTTAGTGATGGTGTCTCCTGTGTTTGACACAAGTAGAGAGTGTCTTTGTGGTGGTAATAGAGGAAGAGGAGAGCTCAAAAAACAAAAGGAAAATCTACTTTTTTCCTGTGGGTTTCTATAGTAGACTCTGTCTACTCATCTGTCTGTCAAGATTTTCTATTCTAAACATGCATCAGCCTTGTACACCTACTAGAATCCTGCAACTATGGAGGACTAGTTAAACTTTTATCCATTAATTTTAGCTTCCACCGATTTTTGCCTGAATTAATTAATATTAAGATTGTTGGGTAATGGTGATTTTCTAATCCCATCATTCCTGTTACATGAGTTAATTGTGTCTTACTTTATAATGGGAGGTAAACCATGTTGATAATAATTAGATAATAATTTGCATGTACACAAGTAAAATTAAAAGTGTTAAAAACATTCCAGGAAGGAAATGATAGATGGACTGAGGTTGGGAATGGTTTTGGAGAAGTGTACCTTCAGTAGTGGTCAGTGAAGTAAGTGATATTTAAACTGACAGTTTAAAATCAGAAGCAGCTTGTCATGTAAAGAATTGAGGGTGGGTGGGTCCAAGCAAAGATAATTGCTTAATGTGAGAAAGAGCAGCGACTATGTAAGGAGGTAACTAAAACACCAGTGTGTTTTAGTTAAACACCAGTGTGGCATAATATTGTGGGCAGTGGTGAGGAGGCAAATGATGTAGCTGAAGGAAGATGTAGAGCTCTGATCTCTTAGGCTACATAAACTATGGTAAAGGCTCATTATTTTTCTCTACATAAATTTGGAAGTAATTTAAGAATTTAAGCAGAGAAATGACATGATATGATTTTTTTTTAATTGCTTCTTTTAGAGAATAGGATAGAAGCGGGCAAGTGACAAACATATCTGTCCAATGAACTGTCTTAACTTCTGGCATCATTATTAAGATACTCTTATCTCTTATTGGATAACAGTAGATGTCTAATTTGTCTCTGTACACATTTCTCTACATTTCAAAATGATCTGTTAAAATGAAAATCATGGTCCCATGGCCCTCACTGATCAGGAGTGCGAGTTAACAGCAAGAGGTGAGCGAGTGGGTGATATAATCAGATGTCGTGAGTTCAGTAATACATTGGGTTTTATGAGAGAGAGGAAAGATAATAGTCTGGAATCAACAGTGGAGAATAAAGACAACTTGGAAATAGAAAGGGTTGGAACACGAGTCAGAATGAGGTCTTGGGTAACATTAGGCTGATTCAAGTAGTATGTGCCTTTGAGTCTCGGTAACACCAGAGACCCTGGCAGACATGTCTTCTGGTTGCACTATAGTGGAACATCATGGAATGAGTTAAAAAGAAAGAAAGAAAATAAAGATAGCCTAGAAATCCTAGTCTTATAGTCTTGAATGATGTCCTTTATGGCATGGGGTCTAGACCTGAATTGGAGGGGAGTTGAGAGGTAGAGGTAAACCAGGTGAGGGGTTGGAGAGACTTATTACTGAGGCTTTCTAAGTGTTATGGGATGTTTTATTGATGTTTCCCTGTTATGTCTCATGTCTCATGCTGTAATGTTGATACTTAATGGTCCAACAACACAATAACAGTATATTTAAAGTTTTAATAAATGCACTTGCTGCGAACCCTATTATACACTCTTGTTTATAAATTGCCTTCAGCTTGATTTTCTATTCACTGTGGATTAATTTTTTTTTAAGTTCTTTGGTTTATAGGAAACCTAAACTCATATGGAGAGTTTATGATCTAATTATAAATCTGTGAAAAGGCATTGTATAAGAGATTATTGCATTTGGTTGGAGGTTGTATTAAATGACTTCTAAAATCTCATCCTACTCAGAGTCTGTGATTTAATGATTCTAGCATTATTTTTTACCAGAATGAGCCAGAAATTTAAGAATGTGACCTGGAGGAAAAATCAAGAACTCTAATAAAGACACATGTAGTGTGAACAATTCCTAAGTTTCTGATGATACAGTGGAACTGACACTTAAGTAGTTTCAGATTTATGATAATTTTAAAGGCATGTATATAAATAAAAACTTCTAAAAAGTTTTTAAACTTTTTAAAATACTGCATGAGGTCCTACTCCATCTCCCTATTTTACTTCTGCTGATTAAATAACCTTTATATAATTGTCCTGAAAACTTGACCAGATAGCATTTTTACTACCTTTTACAGATTGAAATAATGAACTAGTGTTATACTTTGTAAAAATATAGCAAACAATACTAAAGATATGATGTCTTCTGTATTCAAAATTACCACTGTTAACTCAAAGATCTAATAATAAATTTCCTGTTATTGTAAAGAATGAATTTGTCCCAAGTTTTTGTTCACAGAGATTCCCCTAATGAGTGACTGATGGCTTTCACTTTTGGAGTTAGTTTGGAAAAGGCATAGAAAGGTGACTTGTCTGAGATCAAAACCAATCCTATTGTTAAATATTTTAACAAAACAAATACAAGTGTCCTACTCCTTAAATTTATATCATTTTCCAGATATGTTCCATCAGATGCTCTGAGAATAAGGACAGCTGCTTGTGTACAAGGCTGATTTGATTACTTTAAATACAGCAGACTGAACCATGGACTTCAGCTGCAGGGTCATATTCAGAAATATCCTTCTGTTTGACTAGTAACAACATTCAGTACCTATTTAGTTAATATGTCGCAAAAATGAATTTAGTCAGGGCATGTAGTCTAACAACTATTGGATACATCTTCAGATGTTAGGGTTATGCTAAGGATCCTGAAAAATTGTGGATTCTTACACAGAACCACATAGAGTTGAAGGGCCTTGGGGAAGTTAGTCCAGCAATCTTATTTCACAAGTAAGAGAAGTATTCTGACAATAAGAGACAGAATAAATTTTTTTTCCTTCTACTAACAAAATCTTTACCCATAAAAAATATTTACCACTGAAACAAACCTTGGTCATAAGTAGCAATACGAAATGTTTATCCATGGGTTCCTTTTATATATGGAATATGAAAATATATTTATGGAGCAGGGGCCAAGCTTTAAAAGTATTTTATTGTATTTAGTCACATAAATATACATAGAAGTAATATTTCTATCTTTTTATGATAACTACTTTGCCAGTGTATGTAAGGAAAGTTCAGACAAATTTACGGATTGATAGGCTCTGATGTTAATTAATAGGCTCTGATGTTATGTAATTGATGCTACAGAAGACTTCAATTCCTAAATAGAATTTTTAAAATTCTCTTTATTAACTATTCTCAATGAAAAATATCTAAATATATGTCAGCGCCCTCCTGCCAAAGACTAGCAGAAACATATCTTTATTCAAACAAGTTGAGTTTATTGGTACACTGTAATAAGGGAGACTTCACAAATGAGGAATCATGGGCTGTTTCTGTCAGAGGGTGTTAGAAAGAATATATCACTTGCTATGAACTTGTGTTAGATAATTTGGGAGCAGATTCAAACAATGGGCCTTTGCATTGGAAGCTGTCAGGAAGCAAAAGTAATTCTGTGGTTGGGTTTAATATTTCTTATTAAAGATGAAGCTATCATTGGTAAAGAAGAAGCAGTCACTGATAATAGCCAAGATGGGGGATGTGTGTTGATTTTGTAGTTTGGACAATGTTCTTGTTTTTGTCTGCATTCAGACATTTTTACAGAGTGGTCTTATTTTGTTCTGATCCATCACAGTCAGAGAGTGGCCTTATCTGATGTTATTAGTACTCCATGAAATTGTTTATGTTCATTAAGTAAACACTGTAGCCTAGCTGAGAGTGTCAGACCAACTTATATCAACATTAAGGCTTACCTGATAGTGCAGGGCCAGCTACCAGGGTCTGATTTCTCTTTCTTACATGTACTAGCATATACTTTTAAGTCTCATATGTAATAGCATATACTTCTAACTGCTTATTTCATGACAAAATGACTTCATGAGTAATATGGTTTTTTTATAACTATACCTCTTGCTGCTCTATTTTATTAAAGTTTAGTGCCATCACTAGATTATAAACTCCACAAAGGCATACACCATGGGATGAGGACAGAGCAAATCTCACCTTGCAGTTGTTCAACAATCACATATTTAGAAGGGAGTTTTGCAGGGGATAGGATCAAGAGTGGGGAATAGGCTAACTTATGAATATCCATTAAAAAAGGGTCAAATATAAAGCAACACTAAGGATGAACCAAGCAGGAAGTTCAGATGTGGTTACAAATCTGAAGAGGTGGGTACAATTGACAGTATACCTCACCTGAGACAGGATTACTTAAAATGAATAGCCACCTTAAAAGAGAGTAAATGACTAAGCAATAAGGATGCTCAGAAGTAAAGCAAACTCTGGCCCAAAGAATAGACAGTCATGACAATGTAGAATGTGCGCTTAGAGCTTTAAATGCATATCAGGAGAGTGTACCCAAGGCAATCATTTTTCCTTTAACATTCTAATTGAATGTGGCACTGTTAACCAGAAAGTGTATTCTCCAAGTATATCTTCAGCTTCTCATATGAATTAGGCACTGTGTTGAGTGCTAAAAGTACAACAGTGAAAAAGAGAGAGAGAATTGCATTAGTGATTACTTTTTTATTATCATTCATGCCATTCAATCGATCCTTAATCCCTTTGTCTAAAATCACTGGAAGGACTTAAAATCTAAGAAGTGATTAAAATGAGAAAATTCACAAGACTTTGGGCCATAGCTGGTAAATATTTTCTCCAGAAACACAATGAGTACTATGGCTGTTTTTGAATGAATAGAATGATATAGTAGTGTATAAGGATTGTTGAGTCTACACCAGAGAGTTATCACAAAGAAAAAGTTGTTAAGTCAATGCTTATATTTCATTAAAAGGCCAGACTACTTTATTCATCTCCATAATATCTGTGAATTGGTAAAGCTTTCCAAACAAAGTTATTGGGAATGATGTTCCATAACAGCCTTTTCCTTGAAAGTTACAGCTTTTCTTATTTATTGTATAGTTTAAACTTTACATTTCATTCATTTTTTTTTCCAAAATATGTACTGGTATAGTAATTATAAAATATAAATTAGAGAAGAATTGTTTATTTTGCTAGTGCTAGAGTTTGATATCATTTGGTTTTATGTCTGAGTTCTAATGCTTCAAATTTACAAGAGGTACAATTGATCATGTTAATGAAATCACAGAATTTTGGAGAGGTAACCAAACTTCTGGACAAATATGTGGATGCTAAAAAAAAAGTGTACTAAATACTTTGTAGCCCATATAATATATGTGTTCTTAGGTGGATTTAGTGTGTAAAGCTTCAAAAATTGTGATGTCCTTTACAAAATAAAGTTCAACCACTATCAGAGTTCATATTGTTAAGAGAAAAACAAAGGTACTGATTAATGCCATGCCATGTCTGGGTAGTCTCCATGGTTTTTGCTTTAACTATTTCCCATAAATATGAAAGAATGAGGAAGAAGGAATCAAATTGAACACCTGTTCTTGTTGCACCATTTATTCAATTACTTTTGAGGTTGGAGATATCACAAATTAATAAATATTCTCCTTCCTGTCCTCTCATCTTTCATGTGTGGTGTTGATTGTAAAATAGGCTGGACTTTTCTTTTTTTGCAATTCAGATGTATCAAGAAGTTACATATTGACATTAGAAAAATGTCTGATGAACATGCAATTGATTGCATTTTGTAAGAAAATATAAAATAAATATAGGCACATTATTGTTTTAAGAATGTATTTTATTAAATTGCTGATTGTCATCTGTTAGAAACAAAAATCTGTAATATAAATTGAGCAATTCTGAATAAGTGGTTCAGAGCACTTATAGCATATGTTTCTTCATACTCACAATGAAAAAAAAATTTGTTTCATTTAATTAAATGTAAGTAAGTATTATTGGTTGCTGAGATCTTAAAAGTTCTTATCATAAGAAAAAAATTTTAACTGTGTGGTGATGGATGTTAATTAAACTTATTGTGGTAATCATTTTGCAGTATATACGTATATCAAATCATTATTATACACCTAAATTAACACAATGTGATATTCAGTTTATTAAAAAAATGTTATTAGATTTGTTCTTCATGGAAATGTTAGAATTTGGAGAATAATTGATGCAATCTTGCTACAGGGTTTAGATTCAATGGATTTTTCAACTAACCTGTTGTCTTCATAAAATTAGGAACTAAAAAACCCTGTAGGTAGTATTATATATTGCTACCCAGACTATATGGTTTCCACCTATATATTAGTGGGAAGTTTCTTAGATATATAATGAGTAACACCAGATGAATAACACTAGTGTCTGAATTCTACATTCTGTTATTATTATGTATACTTAAAAGTTCTCATCACAGTATACAAAATTCAGACACTTACCACCAATATGCTAATATTGAGAAACTTCCCACTAATATATAGGTAGAAATCATATAGTCTGGGTAGCAATGTATAATACTCTTACCAGGGTTCTTTAGTTCTCAATTTTATGAAGATAAAAGGTTAATTGAATAATCCATTGAACCTGATGCATTGTGATGGGGACAATAGACAACATAAGAAGCTGAAAAGGAGATTCCTTGGGTTTTTATAAGGTTTCTCATTCTGAGGAACTTCTATTAACCTTAAATTTATGGCTAAGGAGATAGTTTTCGGTTATGTACATTCACCTCTGTGTTACATGCTGAACTTGGCCTATTTTCGATCTCTTAATCAGGCAATTTATTGCTACTTGTTAATTGTAAAAGTTGACTGGTGCATTTGCTTTCAGTAAGTCTTTAATCAGTTGATTTCTACAGATGGCTCCGATTCTCACTAGTAAACGCTTCTAATAGTTGTCAGCCTGCTTCACCAGAGAAAATGACAACAGCAAAAATTACATGAGGTGGCAGCTCTCTTTTCTGCATCTGTGGATGCACTCAGTGTCAGTGTTCTTGGAGTCTGCGTTCTCAGTGGCACAGTCAGCTGCCTCTTCTCTAATGCTGTATGAGAGAGGCATTTTTAATTTTTTTGGAGTTATTTACTACTTGAAATTTTAGTTCCTTTGCACTTATGTGACATGACATTTCCTATATAAGGTCATTTAATATTTCTTCAACTTTATCATTCTTCACACAAACAGAATTCAAAAGTAAGGTACATTTTTTAAAGAATATTTTCATTAAATTGGAATTCTTTCAACTGGTTGTGTATCTTTATTTTCTCAGTATATTCTGATGACTGAAGGTAGTTAACCTTTTGAAATGAATTCTAGTGTTTAATTTTTACCTTCTCTTACAAAAGTGCTCGCTTTAAAAATAAATGTTATGTTGTTCTATAATTTTAGCTGTGCTATATTTCTGTAAGTGAGAATTATTAAGAGAAAGCCCTAACTTCTATATTCCTTTCTGGAGTTGCTATTAGTAAAACTTTTTTTTTTTTTTTTTTTGTAATGGCAAAAACTAGTAAAAGTATCAGTAGACTTACTCTTGAACTTTCCCATTTAACAAAGCTAAATTATACTTAACACAGTTGCCACCATGGGTAGACTTTTCCACTTAACAAAACTCACATGGGTTCAACAGTCACAACAAAAGGGGCCCAGCCTAATAATCGTTATTTGTGAAACAGTATTTTACTAAAAGTGTAAATTCTGTATGGGCCTGGAATTTAAAGAATCTAGAAACTTTTAGATCTGCTGCTGTTATGTGGCTTTAGACAACATGTTTAACCTTCTTATGTCTGTATTTCCCTCAAGAGTAAAAGAAAATAACTTGATTTATGATTCTGAAAAGCTGTATGCATATTAAAATGCTATAAATTAAATAATTTAAATTGCATTAAAGCAGACATCTTTTAAAGATGCCATTTAAAATAATTTTCTAAGAATAAGAACTATTTTGGGTTATGAATAAAAACTCTAATTTTTACCCAACCTTTCAACACATATGTTTATTAGAATTTTGTAGTACAATTATGAGATCATTGGTCTTTTGCTTAGATATCTAGAGTATACCTTATAATAACTGCCTTTTCATATCTTAGATCATATAATTTTAAGAGTTTGAAGAGATTATAGAGATCATTACAAAACCTTTTCCTTATATATTAGAAAGGGGAGGCATAGAGAAGTCAAATGACTTGCCCAAGATCATGTATTTAACAAAGAAAAGTGAAAATTTAAGGAGATATTAAGCAATCACCCTATCCTTGTGTCAAATTAAGTTTTGTAAAAGGATCAGATGTATTAAAGTATTACATATTGACTCTAAATAATCTTAGAAATTTAGTATTTGTGCACTGTAATAATTTAAAGGACTGGCTTAACATATTTTGTATATATGAAAAAATGGTTCTGATATCACCATTTGAGAAATTATTTTCTATATGATAGTATATCATTTGGTATCTCCTTGACATAAATAAATTAAAAGATCATTTAGCTTTTATTTTTCACATTATGTTGAATGTTCAATTTATAAATATCCAACTGTTTAATTTATTATATAAAAAACATACCAGAATCTGCCATTAGAAAAAAAAATTTGTAATTTAGATGTACATGCATACACACATACACAGTTTATCCAAGTGATTCAGTATATACAGGAAATCTTAGCTTTATTCTTTTCAGATTTGAAAATTTTTAATTTTTCCAAAAATTTAAAAGTAATTAATTTTTTCTCAAGTTGAACAGTTATTAAATCACTCTGTTTTATCATAAAGATGTTGGTAAATAGAGTATCTTATGCCTAACTGATGTAATAAATATGAATAAAAAGATCATTTTATTTGCCACATGATAATGCTGTCTATTATTTACTGAATGTCTACTATTTTTAGTTGTAAAAATACATTCTTATGTCCACAAAGTAAATATGTATTTTGTCTTCACTGACCAAAATTTAAAAATTAAAAAAATGTCTTTTTTATGTCTTCATGTACCTATAATTTAAAAATTAAGTATGAATATTTCTATTTTTTAAGGGAAGTTACCCTGGGACCTATTTATATTAACTATTTAGGCAAAAATAATATTCTACATTTTTTTTTTTAATTTGCCACCAGAATAACAAGGGATGCAAAATATCAACTAAGTTTAGTTTTCAAATCAAATACTTAAGCATGTATTTGTATGATTATGAACATGATTATCATATGCTAAAAGATTAACTTTTTATTTGATAATTTTCCTTAATTTCATAATTTTCTCCATCTCTCTTGGTTCTCAGTTAAGGGTATGGTGAGTCCAAGGAGATCTCAATAGCTGTTTGGATGCTTTTATCCACATGAGTTGGACTTTGTTAAAATTCTCTGCAAAATATAGACAAAGAGGGAATGTAACTCCCTGATAGACTATAAATAAAAAGCAAAAATAAAAAGGTTTTTTTTTGAACTTTTGTCTTTATATTAACTATTGCTATTTTTTCAAAAGTAATTAAACATATTTACCGTATACAAATTAAATTTCAGTGATTAGTTTTTATAATAATAGAGAAATATAGTGAGGCTGGGCAGTGCATTCTATAATCATTTACATTACAATAAGAAAAACTGTGATGACTTGCAATGCAGTCGTTATTGGCTCTGAGAGCAGTGAAGGACCCAACCAGCAAGGCCCTAGCAGAGATACATTGGAGTTACTCACGTGTCGTCAGTGCATGAAGCCTCCTGTGATGCTACTTTCTGTCCTTTCAGTCTTGAAAACTGATCATCCCTTTGGGAAAAAAGTTAGAAAGATCTCTTGAGCTTATTTTAACAGCCTTACAGAATCTAATAAAAGTTTATTTATTCAGTGTCTTTAATTATATAAAAGTCTTAAATTGTCTCTTAAGCCATCCTTAAGTCGTAGCTGCTGAGGTGCCAAGCTACACAAATAGTTCTACACTTATTGCTTTGGAGAAAAAAAAATATTGTGGTAAGCAAACTTGTCAAACAGATTAAAAATGATCTAATTATGTGAAAAACTATTAGACTGAAGTATAGATTCAAAAGTGCTGATCTTTAATGTGATGAAATCTGCCCTTGATTTGTTAGTATTAGCAAAGCGAGGCTAACACTGACATTTGGACTGCATTTTTCTTTTTTCTTTTTTTGAGGGGGAGAGGTGGGTGGTATTGTTTCACTCTTTGTTTTATACATAGTAGGTTCTTGTAAGTACATGTCGAATATTTTTTTTCTGTGTAATGACATCATTGGAATATTATACAGTTTAAGAGGAAGATACCATCTATTTCAAACATAAGATTTCTATTCTAAATGAAAAAAATTGTTCTCAGCATTTTTATTTTTCAAAGAAATTATTTACTAGCTCAGAAAAAGGACAAATTATTTAGCTTCTGTTTTTTGAGCCTTAGTTTCTTATCTGTGGAATTTGCATCACAGAGCTTCTGATGAAGATTAAATATTAGGTATGAATAGTACAAAAAATTTCTTTCCTCCCCCCAAATTTCTTTCCTCTGAATACTTGACTTAGCCTCCTATTTGTCCAATTTTCTCACCTATTTTAAGAATATTTTGTTGGCTTGTATGTATGTATATTTGTCAGCCACCTTAAGCATTCTGGAAAAAAAAAATATACTTGTTGATTAATATAAATTAGTTCTTGGTATGAAATCTTTTCTTTTTTGTACTTCAGAATATAAACTTTCTAAAGTGAATTAAGATGTTGGAACTGTGTGGTATAGTTATTTCTGGTTCATAACAATTCATTTTTCATGGTGCAGTTTTGTTTATATAAAAATTAGCTCTCAGCATTTTGACTAACTTACATAACTAAAATGGTAGATATAACATCATACCTCATCCATAAACCCTCAATTAACACTAAAATGATATGCTTTGCAACATGAAAAATTGGAAGTTTTCAATAATATTTAACTTGTAACCAAAAAGCCTCCTTTTCTGCTCCAATAATAATTTGTAATCTCTCTAGTGCATTGTATGATTCTTGAGATTTACTGGGCTCCAGGCACTTTATTAAGGGCTTTATATATATAACGTAATTTAATCCTCAGAGTAACCTAATGAGATTGGTAAGGAATATTATCCCCACATACAAATGAGGAAACTGAGGCACAAATAAGTTAATCTATTTACCTAAGGTAACACAGTGACTGAGTGGCTGAGTTAAGATCTGAACCCTGTATGTAGCCTGGCTTCAGAATCTGTACTTTTATCTAATATTCTCTATAATCTCTGTGACTTCTAGTATGTATTTTATAGGTGGATTCGAGTTGGCTGCCCTGCACTTTAGATAGGTTTTCTAGTAGTTGCGATGTATTATCACTGAATGATGACAATTTTTTTCTTGATCCCAGAAGACTGATTGACAACTGAGTAATACTAGTTTATCAGCTATATGGCCACATAAATGAAGTATTTTTTCTTGCAATGTCAATAATGTAGAAAGTGCTGGGACCTCATCATACTGTGTCACTTGTTCAGTTCTGTGTCTACATCAGTTATTTATTTGGGCAACACACATTTCACCACAATGTTGAAGTTTCCTTATTCTAATGCATTCTTTAACGAGAATTTACCACTATGCTAAGGAAATGCTGTGGAGCTCAATTTCAATGTGTGAAAAAAATGATGGTAGAATATCAGTGAACTGATTCTGAAATATAAATTGAACTCTGGCTCATTATCAGCTAGTGTAAAGATTCATTTTCTCTTACACATGTGGTCTTAAATCTACCCTGTGGTTTTAGTTCTGGCTTCTCAATTCTTTTTTCTTTGACAGACATAGGAAATGATAAAGACAATGAAGAACAGATATCTACAGATTAGAAATTTGTTTATTACTATTTTTTTCAGATATTTTATGATTTTATTTCCCTCCAAGTTGAAATAGAATTTTCAAAATAAGTTTTTGGGACTATGTAATTTCTGTTTATCAATGAGCATTCTATTGGTATTAAAAATGTAGTAGATGTATCCACATTTTAGAGTTTTGGATATATTTATAGTTTGCTAAGATTAAAATGATATTAGAGATTTAGGATTTAATGTAATTTTTAAATTCTGTTAAATGACTGCTTGAGTCCATGACATTACATGTTCTCCTGAGATTGGGGGAAATATCATATTTTAAAAGAGGAGATGAAAAAAAATGTAAAGATAGCTATATCCATAGCAACAGCATAACAGCCATAAAAAAGAGAGAGAGTGTGTTGGCTGGATTGCTGCCTGGCAACAGCAGAGTCTAACAGGGGAGGAGGAAGGAAAGTTTCGAACCAAGACTATAGTATGCTTTTTGAATGCATTAGGTTTAGCCATTAATAAACTTGATTAATGTATTTTTAGCCTCTCATCATTTTTGTGATTTCAGTTAAAAAGAATAGGTAAAAGATGTAGAAGTGTGGTATAAGATCAATAAATATGCAGTAAACGTTTGTGTCAATATGGGTATATGCTATTGGAAATTAAAAGCATAGTATTAAGAAAAAGATTTTTGTATGATTCATTAATGGCACATTTGAAAGGAATTGAAATATGTATGTCTAAAATAAACTCATTTTCACATTTAAAAAGGAGATGACCCTTGGTTTATAATTGTTTTTATTTTTCCAATACGAGTATTCAAATGTGCATAAATACAGCTATATGTATTTATTTACATATGTAAAAACACTGCTGAATTATTTTAGGAACTCATTTCCTTCAGTTAGTCATGTATTTTGGTCATTATAGGAGATAGGTATGAACATTGTTAGTACTAGAGCAAATCCTTTCTAATAAGTCAAATTGAAATTTTTGAAAATAGCAATTGAAATTTTGAGTTTTTAAGTGCTATAATTTCTTTACAAAGTAAATCATTACTGCAATAGGTAGAAGTTGTTGAAATATACCTTTGAGTCCAATTCTACCTTTCTTCTAACATAAGAAACATCCCAGTTCAACCTTCTGTCTTCCATTTATTCCTAGAGGATTTAGTAATTTATCTCAAGAGAATATGTATAGAAAGCCCCTAAAATGGTTAAAAGATAAAGTGATTAATTCTCCCACTATTCTAAATAATAGGATGTTCTGACCCTTTTAGTTGTACTGATCTGAGACTTAGGGTTTACTCTGTCTATTTCTTTTTCTTTCTCTTCTTTTTTTCCGCTTCCTCTTCTTCTCTACCCCTGCCTCCTTCTAATGATGCTTGGCTTATTACCTGAGTTATCTGAAGCCTCAGTCTAAAGTAGGTATATAAATTTGACTGACACCCATCAGTTCACTACCAAAGAACTAAAAATCAGGAGTATTGTTATGATATTTAATTCTACTTTAAGCCTAAATATTGTTCCTTATAGCTGTTAAAGTTAACAAAATTTATTATGCATTCTTTTCTCCCAAATGTAATATATTCTTAAATATTAATGAAATTGTGGTTCAGTGGTCTCTTAAGTTTTTCTTTAGTTGCTGAACTCTTGCTTTAATCAAAGTATTATCATAAGCATAAAAAAAAGAATAAAGAAAAGTATTATAGTTGAAATGAGGGTGTTTTTATGAAATGGCTATGGAGTTTTGACTAAATTATAACTCTACATGAACTTTTATGGATTTTTCTGTTTTTTTTTTATTGCCATGCCCTTAGTGTACAGCAACTTGCCTCAGACAGATCAGGCTCATTATTCCCTCAACCGTAGTAGCCCTTGAGGGATTTCTGTGGAACACAGCTTTGAAAACAGGGTTCTAAATTTTATTAGCCAGTGGTCCTGGATTTTGATCCTACTCATACAGCCAATGTCATAAACATTAACAGTGGGAGAAGTATACCTGCCTGTCTATATATCTATATCTATATATCTCTACATATATCTCATATATGTATGCCTCATATATATCTACATCTATCTATCATCTATCTATCTATCTATCTATCTATCTATCTATCTATCTATCTATCTCTATATCTCTATCTCTGTCTCTATCTCATATATATGTATGCCTCATGTATATATACATGAGGCATACAAAAATTTGAGAGCTGCACAGATGTTTGGATTGGCATATTGGTAAAACTCCTGATAGAGAGACAAAAAGATCCTTTAAACTGGTAAGTGTCTAGGTAGTTTTCATTCTCTGAAGTATTGAAAAACTCTTGAGTTTTCAACGATATTGTCTACAGAGATCCATAACACATTCCAGGCATTCTAGGAATGGCCTTGGAAGCAGTTCAGAGGGTAACGTTTGTGGAACCGGATCTGTGAGGAAAGCCTGGATTACCATCTGGCACCATGGGCTTCTCACTTTAATGATGTATTCTCACATCGTGGGAAATGTTAGGTGATTCACAGATAACTTGTCTTCTAAAGTATGAAGATATATATCTACTAAAAAAAAAAATAGGCCAGCTCAAATGTCATGTTTTAGAATATCCAGTGCTAAAAAACAGTCATATTAACTTTCCCACAGTAAATGTTGATCTTTATGATTTGATTCTCATAAAAATTTAGAACAAATATATTTAGGCTTCCTTTTGGTGTCACATATCTCTTTGGATTTAATTTAAACTTTTCCCATTTTTGGAATTGGCTGTGTGACTAAATATTTAATTAGTTTCTATAAATTGTCAATATTTGCTTGGTATTTGATTATTTTGAAAAATATGTAAAAAATTAAGTTTTACAAATTTTATTTGTGGCAACATAGATTATCTCTTAGATTGACAAGAATGGAGACATTCTTACACAGTATAAGATTAAAAAAAAATCACTTTTTCCCTACTATTATGTATAGTTTATTACAGTCATAGTAATAATATAAAACTGAAGCCAAGATGTGCAATCCTTAAAAGAGGAATGAGATTCATAAAATATGGCTCTTTGCTCCAAAGTTTTTTAGCTGCATTTTAAAAACAAAATATCACTAATTTTTAATTTTAAAAGCTTAGGCATTTGGGAGTATTAGAGCTCCTGAATTATGAGATTTCTTTAAATTTATTTTAAGAATAAATACATTAGAATACACAAATATTTGTGTAAATGTAGTCCTACTTTTTGTGTATCTTTTGTTTTCAGTTGTGAAAGAATAAGTTATTAGGAGTTAATTAGAAATGAAAACAGTTAATTTGTGTTGTGAAGAAATATGTAATATATACATATATATGTGAAATTTACAGCTAATTTACCCTTGAAATAAGTCCTTAAGTATTTTAATAGACAAAATATGACCTCTGTGAAATACCATCTCTCTCAGCACAGATAATGAAGGGTTTGCTTTGTGATTTGACAGTTAAAATTTATTTTTAAGTGGTAGTATTTTGTACGATTATCTGTTCAGTTACACAATCCAGGTAAGATTGAATTGTTTTTGAAATGGTGATGTCTACATCTTTTTGTTGTTATTGTTAAAGTGTGTCAGCCTAACTAGGAAGCACATCTTTTATCTTGCTTCTTCATCATAATTTCCTTCTGATCTATAAGCTAGATGTTATCAGGGATGCATATTCTATATTCACACTCAGTTTATTGATAACTGAGGGCATTGCTAATGTGATCATCTAAGTGATGTGTACCATGTTTTCTACAATATATTCCTTAAGGGAAAACTAGTATTGTAATATTAATTTTAAAGTCCTGATGTATGACTATTAAAAATTAAGCAGTTCTTACTCTCAATTTCAGTAGCAGCAAAGTAACGACAAAGATATATTATTGAAATAAATGGAAGTTAATTTTAGTAGGAAGCTATGTACTTTAGCATTGCCACAGGAAAAATCTTTAAAAGGGAAAAGCAGTACCATAAAGAAAATGTTTAAAAAAAAAGATACAACATGAATGGATCTCGAGATTATCATGCTAAGTGAAGTAAGTCAGACAGAAAAAGTTAGGTATATGATTTCACTCATATGTAGTATGGAAAACTGAAAGTAACAGATAAACAAGACAAACTATAAAAAACTCATAGACACAGAAAACAGTTTAATGTTTACCAGAGGGAAAGGGAGTGGGAGGGAAGTAGATAAGGGCAAAAGGGATCAAATATATGGTGATGGAAAAAAATTTAACTTTGGGTAGTGAACACACAATGCAATATACATATGACGTATTATTGAATTGTATACTTTAAACCTATATAATTTTATTAACCAATGTCACCCTAATAAATTTAATTTTAAAAATTATCAGATAATATTTAATCATTATACTATTTTACATTATAACTATTTTATATCTTGCATTGCTTGCTACACATTTGTTTTAAAAGGTTGAAAGACTATAGTTTTAAACTTGAAATAATGAATAAGAAAAAAACTAATATAAAAAAAGAAATGAAAGATATTTATTGTTAAATTAAGCCCCTGTTAGATATTAAAACTTCTGTAGAGCAATAATTGATAAAGAAGTCTTCCTTCATTAGGCTGAATATGTATTAAAAATTACTCACAATCTCAGAAGCTAAGCAGGGTCGGGCCTGGTTAGTACTTGGATGGGAGATCACCTAGGAAGACCAAGTGCTGTAGGGGTAAGAAAAAAAATTACTCACAAGACAATATTAATACAAACTGCCATTTAAATAAATACATTGTTTATTAAATAATTTTGAATTTATACAAAATATTATGACTAACGTTCTAAGGTCGAGGGAAGAAAAAACAAAGCTGTGGAGGACAAGAAAACTTAATTGACTTGAGATTTATAGTAGATTTATATTTAGGAATTTGATGTTAAAAATAATTCACATTATATATATCAAGCATCAATTTGGTATTGATGATAAGGTAAAATGGAAGATACCTACCAACGTTTATTTTATTTTTCCATTATATATGTAAGGTGCTTAACAAAACCTAACAGAAAAGATATTTTTATTGGTATATAACAATTTCAAAGTATACTATTATTGGCCTGAGGCCATGAGTTTTAACTAAACAGTTAATAGTAATTTATTTGTTTATGTATACTTCTGATTTCAGTTATATTAATATAAACCATATATTATATATAACTTTAGAAACTATATATATATAACTTTAGAAACTATATATATAACTTTAGATACCAAAATAGGGTGTTTCTCACTGTCCAAAGAATATCTCAATACTAGGAATAAGGAAGACTTACTAGAGATTGAAGGATGATATCTAGAAATAGCCAGAAATGGTAAATTCTGATATTTTTCTTCTTTCTTAAGTACTCAAATTATTTTATTTACTTTTATTTTGTGTTGAAAATATTATGAAAGACAAAACAGTAAGCAACTGAGCATAAGAGTAGAAAAGTTATGCAGAGAATGAGTTAGTGTATGAATTGTATTTTTATCATCTCTGATCATGCCTCCCAAAGTTTCCATCAGCGAACGACAGAGAGGAATTTTTATCGAGGATTACTTCCATTGACATTACCCTGGCTGACTAGAAATTAGACAGGATAAATGGGAGAGTAAGCCATGTTGTGGTAGCTGCGCCCAGGAGCAGAAACATGAATAAAGCTTACTTAGTGGAGAGAAAGGAAGGTGGAAATACAAGTGGCCCTGGAAAGCTATCTTTGGTGGATGCTATCTTAATAATAATGAAGAGGAACTACCAGAAGATAAGAGATAATAGATCACCTATTTAAGAACTTTCTCAGTTTAGAAGGGACCTTTCTTACATTTTCTTTAAGATATTTTGAAGTCTGTAGTATAAATAAAATTTCTCTCCATTAATTCAGAAGTTCAGTATTCTCCTTTTGTGAACCAAATTTGCTAAAGTTCGAACATACAAGAATAAATGGTGACACATCTTCTAATATTCTGTTTGATTGTAAAAAATTTTGTTGTTGTTGGAAGAGGTAAAATGCATTTTCTACCAGTGCTGCCTGGTGCTTAAAAAGGTTCTTTGCTCATCTTCTGCCAGAGAACTGTAAAAGAGATCAATTTTCTCCCAAGTCATTTTGCTGAGGATATTTATCGATATTGATGTCAGAAAAAAGGGGAATGATTTTATGTAGATGGAAGAGTTTTACCTTTGGCTGTATTAAAAATCAGAAGAGAGCTTTGGGTTCTCTGGCTCAACAATATATATTATTCTGCATATCATTTCAGTATTTTCTTGAAGTCACAATAATATTCCTAATACTACAGTCACAGTAGTATCTTTGTGTCCCTATCTAGTCAGTAACCACCTTATTTACCTTGCCTCTACCTTTAACACCTCTTCACAACTAGAGCTTTTAAAGGTCAGTATAAAGTTCCTCATCCTGAGGATGGTGAAAGTACAGTCTAAATCAGCATGGCACATATTCGGTAGATTCAACAATAATCAAACTAGTTCTAAGATTCTCAGTTCATATCACTGAGATACTACAGTGCTCTCTTGAGTCTTGTTCCTGTCAGGCAGTCCTAGGTGTCATACTCCAGCCATGACCACTAAATGTTGAGCTCTTCCTAGCCCCAGGAAGCTCATTTTAAACACAAATATTTCAGTCCTTGATTCTTTTCCTCCTATGATAATTTGTGTGTGTGCACACGCGTATGTGTGCATATTGGTATGGGATAGACCTGACTCAACTCCAATATCAGAGCTGAGTCCCTGCTGTATTTACATGTTGTTAAAATAAAATCATCTAATCTCATTAACTATTTAAAAAATAAAATTGGGAAAGGTTAATAAGTGCTATAAGATAAAAGGGTTTTATGGCCAGTGCTGTGTGAAAAATATTGCATATTACATCTGTCTTTGGGGGTTCACAAAGACATGTTAGCATGTTACCGTATACCCTAAGTAGCATCACAATAATGGAAACTGACCCTTCATTCTGTTTAACCCAGCAATTTCTAGAGGTTTGCATACGTAACAGTTTTGTATAGCATACAAATTAATGACATAATGTTTACATTTTAGGAAGTTTGGCTTTAAAACAAAACTCTGAACTTGGCATTTAATGAAATGCTTATCTATGAAAATAACTCCCACAATACAATGTTATGACCACTAGTGTCTGAGATCCTTATATAGTAATTATGGTTTGTTAGAAGTGGCCATTTAATTAGCCATACTATACTCTTCATATATAGCAGAAGAGTGAGAAAGGGACGGTATGGGGTTTGCATATTTAAAAACAATAAAAATGTTTTTTAAAATATAATTTTCCTTTCTATGATTGAAACTCAATGACTCTGATATGATGTGAATATTATTCATGTGACTATATTCTCTATAGGGAAATAATCCTTTGAGGACTGTTAAAACTATGTCATGTTCAGTTTCACTGTTACATGAACTCATTTTAATATCTATGAGAGTCTGCTTCCATTTTAGTAGATTACTATGAACATCAGGATTGTTTCTCAAGTAAGTAATACAATTTATGACTGGAATTTTCTTCAAATATACTGTAAGGAAAACAATGTTGAGTTGATATATCCAGATTTTAGTAAGACGTTTAAAAGGTCTCTTTTAATGTTTGTATTTGCAAGACAGAAAAACATTGATGTAAAATAGAGCCAGGTAGGATTATAATTGGTTGAAAGATCATATTCAGATAACCTTGAGTTATAGCTTTTATTAATTGGAAGGCAGAATTCTAGAGGTTTGTATTAGGACTCCATCCTTGACTCTTCTTATTCTAAATTTTCATTATGAACTTGAATAAAAATACTGCAAATTATATTTTCAAACTTGCAGGTGCCATGAAACTGGAAAGAATATTTAGTATGTAGAATATGTTGAATTACAAAATAGAAATTCCAAGAAACTAGGAAAAATTTAGATACTAGATGAAGGTTATCACAATGATGTTTATGGAGATAACTCTAAAGTATTTTTTTCTTTTAAACTAACATCAGCAAAAAAAAAAAAAAAGCCTAATTAGAGGTGACCACAGCCCTCATGTTTAGCTGTTTTCTGAACTCATTATGGGAGGGAGAGAGAAACTAACATTAATTAGTATGTGTACCTTGGGCTACTGACTTTCATTTACTCACCTAATTTATCTTCAATACCAATCCAATAAGATTGAAATTACTATAAATAATTAACCAATGTCACCCAGTAATTTTAATTAAAAGACATTACTGTAAATAGTATGCCAATAAAGAAAATGGAGGGAAATTAGATAACCTGCCTAAAATCATTCAGTAAATAATTGTCAGAACTTTTATTACAAAATATATTAGAATTATATTAATAGAATATAGAATTATAGGATTTAGAAAGAATAAATGAAAATGGTGACTGGCTTGATCCAGCCGTATCTGGTGGCTGCTTTAGGTCTTGGCTATGATTGCAGAAGGATATGTATTAAACTGTTTGATAGAGGGAGGTGTGAGCTCTGCAAGTTAAAGTGCCAAGTGTACTTACTAGCTGTGTGATCTTGAACAATTTAAACAACTTCATGTTATCTGTTTCTTCAACTGAAAATATCTGTACCCATCTAATGAAATTATGTTAAGTATTAAAAGCCATTATGTAGTAAATGCTTAATGCTGCTTTGGGCACAGAATGGGTAGAAATATTAAAATAATATTATCAATATTAGTAGTAAATAGAAGTATTACCCTTATTATAGCTACTCATTACACTGTACCTTGAAAATAATAAATGTTGAGGTTTGTAATAAACATCATCTACAATTTAGAAGTGTTTCTTGGGCTTTGCTCGAAGTAACTATAGTTCTGACTTTAAGATAGAAAAAAAATGTTAGAATATGGGATACAGACAGAACTTGAGTGGATTACAGATATAGGTAAAAAAAAAAAATTGTCTTCAAGGAATACATGTGTCTGTACCCATTTTTATCCTTTCACTGCCTTGGTCTTTTTAGGTGCAGCCCCTTTTTGAGCTTCCCTTGTTTCTCTCGAAGGATTGAAATGTAATAGCAAGTTGAGTTGTCACAGGCAGCTTTGCTATAAAAGACT
>NW_006434897.1:3775051-3784262 GCF_000325575.1 Pteropus alecto
TATAGTATTTTTTCTACTTTTGTGGAAAGACTCCCACACTAGTATCTGCTGCTGAAATCGATTCTGAAAGAGCCATTTTAAAAAAAAATGACCTTCCCTCAGGCCAGGACAGGTCTGTCATGGTGTCTTTGTCTTCACTCTGCTTTTGAAAAATCTACAGTTTTTTGTCTGAAATTTTACCGTGTTTTATGAAAACATACCACTGATAGCCACCAAAAAACACTAGATATGACTAGAATCATTGCAGATTTATGTTGGTTGACCTAAGGTACACTTCAGTGATCTAGCTTGAGCCTATATCATCATCGTTAAAATTTTTTTAATTTTTAAAAATTGTATTACTGTGAACCATTGAAGAGTAAATTACACACATACTAACTCTTTAATTCTAGATTCTTTCGTGTGCCTCCCTCCAAAAAGAAAAACAGTTAATCTCATTCTTAACTGCAGTAGTTATCAAAATTAGAAAATTAACATTGACACCATACTGCTTATCTAAAGTATAGGCATTATTCAAATATTATTTTCCCCAGTAATGTCCTTTCTAGTAAAAAAAAGCTGTATAATTTTTGAAAATATTATTATTTTGCCCGAATAATCTCTATTCTCCTATCCTTCATTACTGAAAGCTGTGTTTTTGGCTATATTTATTTTGAGGATACTGCCAATCATATTAATCTATATAAGTCTCTTTTCCCCCTCATTTATGTGGGTAATCTATAGAATTGTGCATGTATGTAACCTTTAAAAATTTCTTTCTTAAAGTTTGAACATAATTTTTTAAGTGTAGAACAAATTACATATCCATGTAAATTTATACTTCTTATTTAAAAGTTAGAGAGACAAGTACACTGACCCAAATAAAACAAAATATCGATAACAGTAATATGGAGCTAAAATTAAATGTAATATGAGCATATAAATCTTGTAATCTTAATTGTTCTTTCAAATTCTAAAGCAAATTGATTTTAGGCTTAATTAGTAGGTATTGTCAGTTGCATAATTAAAGAATACATTTACTAATATACCAAGGAAGGCTTTCGTTTGAAAACGTGTATATTTATTTATTTTAAAACAGATATTGTCAGAAAATAGGATATAATTATATTGAAAATACCTAGTAAAAATATTGAAATATAAAATTATAGATATCAAATTCTATATTTTAGTAAGTTTATTTTCAATAACTTCTTCTTAGAAGTGTATTTTCAAAGAATTCACTGACAGTATTGATGGTTTTCCAAATCGTGTTTTAAAAATGGTGTCTGATTTATTGTTTTAATCATTGATAAAAATTTTTCATTGCATACATTCTTAACGTTGCTACTTTTCATTTAATAAACACCAACAAAGCATTAGAAGTGTTGTCATTATGCATCTATGTACTTTTAGTCTTTTTGATTGACAAAATATTCTAACAAACCAGTAATGCCATAGTTCTTAATCCTTTTAAAGCTAGACTTCCACAGATCTCCTTTCAGGCCCCATTGGCTTGAAATGCAATGTGTGATTATATTTTAGTTCTTCAGATAAAGCTCAGTTAAAGGATGAGATAGCAGTCTGGACAGAGTTGTTATTTTCTTTTAGAATTTTAAACCATAGTAGAAACTATAATTCTGGGAATAAGAAATTATAAACAGTTTTCTTCTTTTAAATGGTGTTTAATCAATTGACTTAAATGATTTAGCCTGTTTTTTGATACAAAGAAGTGTGTGTAGTATGAATAGGGAAAATGAACAGATAAAGTACATTAAGTGTAACACATGATTGTATGTAACAATATATTCTGCATTTAAGTCTAAGATCTTGGAAGACTAGCAGTGACCTTGGGGGTGGGGAACTGGAGCTAAGGAAAGCACCAATAAAGTCAGTTCTCAAAATGATGCTTTCTAACCATTTTGTTGAAGAAATTAAAAGCTAACTTCTCTCAATCTAGATCTTTATCATGTTTCTTGTTACTTTATTATGCTTTCTGCTTCTGATCATATTCTGACTCTTATGCTACATAACTTCATATCTGTAAATATATACATATGCACACATATAGAAGCATAATTGGAGAAGGAATTTACGTAAAAAAAAAAAAAAAAAGGAATGTGAAGAAGGAACAAGATAAACAATGGAGGCAAAGCCCAAATCCTCAACATTATTCAACAAGAATAAAATAAAGAATAAAAAAGAATGGAAATGAAGGATTAAATAATGACTGTGAATAAGTAAATGAGAATAAGGAAGTAACAAAAACATAGTAACTTAAAATAAAAAAAAAGAGAAGAGATAAAGAGATAACACTCATGCAAACAATGAGACAAAAATAAACGCACAAAAATATATAATGGATTTGAAAATACAGAAAGGAATTGCGACTGGCCACGATCATACTCTGATTACTTTTTCTGAATGTTTATTTCCTAAACCTCTCTTCATTCAACCTACATATAATCAGAATAAATCTGAATGTTATTAAATTTTAAATCTAGAATAGCCTTAAACATATTTATATGTGGTCTAGAGTTAATTGTAGAAGGAAACATTTGTCCTATATAATTTTCTGTTTTCCCAGAGATATATTTCTACAATTAGTGTTGGTCATTTTTAATTAGACCAATTTAAGTTTAGCTGCTTCAGTCACAATGTTTTCAGAAATTAGGGTGCCAAAGTGTAAAAGGTTATTTGGTTTGTCCAAGGTTGCCCAGCGAGCCTGTGGAAATATTATTGATCTGTTTTCATAGTATTCCAGGTTTTGTGTAACACCTCAATGCCTAATTATTCAGCTTTAATAAGCCACCAGCTTATTATTTGTATTTGTAATAATTTATATATCATTGATAGTTACACATTTTTTCATAACATGATGTCTCAATTATTTTCATTTAGTGTTATCTTTACTTGACTAGCCAAAAAAGCAAAGAAGTGGTTATTTTCACTGATTTTATTTGAGGACTGCTCTTTATGGGTGGTGAACTGGACACCATAATTTTAGCAAATAATATACTGATCAGTATAGAGTTGAGTAATTCCAAGAACTAATATTTTCCATCATGCATAAATTCTAGAAATTTTTTTCACAGAGGCCAAATTTCTAATCTTGTCCTAGATGTTAGGTGTGGCTGGTTTTGTAATCTGTAATTCACTGATCACAATGTGCGTAAAGCTTCCTACTGATAATTTAACTGGAAGAATATAAATACTTTGAACCAAAGCTGATAAAAGTACATCTTATAAAAATGAAAATAATTGTAGATGAAGCCTGATTAAACGTAAACTTCTAAACTTCTACAGTGAATAATAGGTTTCTTTGTTCTTAAAATGTATTCAGTTTCTCTGATGTCTGATTTGAAAGAATTATTACTATTTTCTGTCATTATATGTACTCTCAGTAAACATTTATTTTGACTTGATATAATTACCATTTGGAATCCTTAATTGAAATAAATTTGTTTAGACAAATCAATGTACTTCACATAAGTTCCTTTTAATAGCTATGTTATCTTATAAAATTTAGTTTTCTCTTAAAGTATAATTTTCTATTTTGCATTTGTCTAATGTTACCATAAGACTTCCTTTGAACAGTTTACTTTTTAGTAGTTTATTGTTAGGTATCAGTCGTAATGACAAGTAATCCATACTTCATTCTGTCAGTGATATATTTTAACAGAATGAACAAAATCACTAACATATTGAAATTACAAAGTGATTACAAGCTCTAAATTAAATGAACATGCCAAGGTAATATATTCTTTAAAATATGTTATAAAGAATATATAGTGTTTGTTCCCATAATATTTAAAAAATTAGCTCGAACGTCCCCATATTTTATTGGTATACTCATTAATGACAGGGCTTTTTTATAATAACAAAAAGAATTGATATGTTTTTCAAGAAGTCATAGAAAGATAGGGAAATAGCATCATCTCTGTCTCTGTGGAGCTCACAAACTAATAGGGCAGCTGTTGATGTATATTGACTCTGTTGACCTGACAAAAGCTTATATTGCTTAATTTCTATTATAATATTTTCATTATTCAGGAAAGTAAAAATTAGCTGAAATGATATGTACAAAAGATACAAAATATTAACTAAACAGAACAAATGCTCAAACCAAGTTTTCAAACTCAAAATCTTCATTCTTGCCAATAGCAAGCTCTCTTGCTCTAATATATTTATTTTCTGTAGTTATCTGAAACTAGACTAGGTCTCATAGAATGGCATAATATCTGCAGGATATTGCATATACTTGTAAAGCAATAAATAATATTTACTGAGTATATATTATGTGCTATGTTTTAAAATAAATTTTTATTCTTTGTGACACTCTAAACACTTAAATTTTGGTGGAATTAGTCCTGTTTTATGGACATAAACACTCAAATTTAGTAACTAATAAGTGTTATCTATTATTTTGAAACAAGTCTGGCACAGAAGACCAAATAATTTCTGCTTATTTGAATATTTGTACTTATAGAAAACTCTGTTTTATAAAATTAACATGTACTTGCTGTTACAAAAATAATTTCTTTTGAAATATATAATAAACTTAGTAGATTTCTTAAGTATATGCAATTTTTTATGAGAAAAAAAGAATTAGATATGATAAACATTTTGGTTTCACTTATTAAAATTGAACTGATTTATTTATTTATTTATCTTTAAATTTTATTTTATTATTAGTTTCAAGTATACAGTACATTGGTTAGACATTTAAATAGTTTATAAAACGATCTCCCTAACTGCTCTTTCTAATCCTCTGGCTCTCCACCTAGTCATTACATTAATGCTAACTGCATTCCCTATGCCATGATTCCCATCCAGGTGACCATCTATCAACTACTAACTTGTACTTCTTCAGCTCTTCACTCCTTTCTCCTAGCCCCCTAATCCCCGTCCACTCTTGCCATCACCAGATTGTCCTCTATATTTGTGAGTCTGTTTTTGATTAGTTTGTTCTTTTTGTTTCTTAGATTCTGCATATAAGTGAAATCATGTGGTATTTATCTTTCTCTCTAACTTATTCAGCATAATAACCTCTAGTTCCACCCATGCCATTGCAAATGGGAGAATTTCATTTTTAAAAAATGATTCCTTAAGTGGCTTGACATGTTGTCTGAAATGTTTAGATTCATTATTGGTGAAGTATTTGGGGAATATTTGTATTTTAACTTAGCAATCTTTTATCCAGGGGGACAGAGAAACTTGCTTCAGTAGTAAGGTGTTATTTTATTTGTTGGAGAAATAAAACTAAAGTGGAGAAAATGACATGGAGAAATAGAGCTAAAGTGCTAAAGGAATAATAAAGAGCTTGTACTATATTATATTTTTAAGGAAAATGAGGCCCAGAGAGTCTTGCATGTCATATTTGCCAAAGATATTTCAGAAATGCAGTGAAACAAACATTTATTGATTTTTTTGTGTGTCATTGTCTGTTCTAGGTGTTTTTGTATACCTGGCTTAATGATCTTATTCGATTAATAATGTACCTTGAATTACCATAATCACACACAGTCATCTTCAACTAGTAATTTTAAGCTTCTACCAGGAAGAAACACTGCATTAGAAGATGTAGCATATACAGTGACTTAACAACCTCAGGGCTAAGAGCCTAATTACAGAGATAAGACCTATACATAGAGATAGCATGTAAATGCCAAAAGAGTATAAACTGTAATTGTCATGGATGTTCAAAGCAATAAAATAATTGTCATAAAATGATTATAACCCATTTTTGTTTATTAGTATCTAGCAGAAGTCAGGATCTACATGGTAGTTCTGAGGAACAGGAAAGATATGAAAAGGTCCAGCACATGAGTGCTTCTTTTTGTAGATGATTTCTAAATATTGAAATGCAATGCAGTAGTGTTGACTTATCAACAATTTAAATAAAACGATTTCTTTATTTGTTTTTCTAAAGCGTGGGCAAATCATTCATTAACAGTAGAACAAACTGTTGCCCATTTTTATAAAGTTATTTGAAATATGATAAACATTAGTCAACTAGAATGAATCACATTGTAAAACAAAGGTTGAAAAGTAAACCATTTTTCATTTCTAACAAAGCAAATAGTCTAAAACCAACATTAGCCACAATTAAAAAATGAATCATTAAGTTCTTGAAGCCTTTTCAAATAACTATGTAAAAGTTCTAAAATTCAGAACAATATCACGATTATCATAGATAATATGAGAAGGATCATTGATTTTACAAATACTATCTACAAATTACTATTGACTCTTAAAAGCTAAAATATCATTAATAACTTTACACATCATAAAAGTCACAAGTTCTTTCATTATACTGAAAGGAAAGACAAAAGAGATAACTAAAAGGACAGCTGAAATAACTTTGCGTGTGTGTGCATGTGTCTTATACATCTTAAGGTTCTCTATACAAAAGAAATCATGGAGGAGCTTAGGCTGTTAGCAAGCCTAGCATTGATTTCAGTCAAGAGTCATTGAATATTGTAGTTACAAGGACTCTGTAGTTTAATATATTGTTTACTATTCGAAATCTCAAGATTAAGAGTAAAAATAAATTATTTATATCACATAACTGTATGGAAGAAACTGAGAAAGAAAGGAAGTGCTTCCCATTATAGGGTAAAGTGATAAGGGTGATGTTGTGGTTTAGAAGTAGCATGGAAGTCCATGGGGGCAATATCAGGAGTAGAAGACAACAGAGACATGAAAACAATCACATCGTGATGTGAAGGAGACAAAATGTCCCATTAGCAACCGGAGACCCCAAAACTGAAAGTGACAAGAGGGAGCATGGATAATTAAGAGAACATATTAGTAATTACCGAGGAACTATATGAAAGAGATTTTGATTTCTTCCATATCTATGGTTGAGGGTTGAGTCAGAGGGACTGACCGATTACTATTACTGCGTCTACCCCAAGCTGAGGTGGCCAGATAAAACCCATCACCCAGAACCCATGTATCCATGTAGCTGCTTTAGAATGTACGTGATGCATTTATATGTAAATAAGGCCTTATTAATATACCCTTTAGGGAATTTATCTTACAGATATATTGTCACACATGTGTGTGTGTGTACACACACACACACACACACACACACACTCGTTCATTCATTTACAGCAGTGTTTGAAATGGCAACTATTTGGATGTACCAAAAAGTTAGATAAATAGTGACATATTAAACAATAGACCAATATGCAATGTTAAGATGGAAAATCTCTGTGTATCGATATGGACGTATCTCCAAGAAACACTTTAACATGAAAGCAGGATGCAGAGGGGCAGTATGTATCATGTACAGTCTTTTATTTAAAATTGTGAGGTAAAGATATCCTACATTTTTTTCCTCATAAATGAATAAAAACTCTGGAATTATACTTAAGTAACTCAGTCATCATTCTTGGGAAAGATGAGAGAAAGAATTAGGCAAATGAAGGAGAATGAGAGGAGAAAGTCTACAAATCCATGCTTATGAATTTTAATTTTTTTCTAAATTTTCAAACTTTATTCAAAAATGAAATTAAAAGAAGCATGCTTCATTTAATAAGTATGTTGCTAACTAGCAGTGAGACTGGGCTCCCTCACACCTTTAAAAGTGATATAATTACCTGAATATAGTTAAAAAGATCGAATAGTCTCATAAAGTCCATTACAACTAAAATATCATTTCTTGAATTAATTCTATGTTCCTTTTTATTTTTGACATTTAAAACGAGTTACTTCTAGTTTAGTCAGAGAAATAGCTACTGCTCATTCATTATCTTTGAGCTATCCACATTTTGCTTGGATGAGAATAGATGGTAATTCAACATGCAGATATCAAAAAGTACTTGTGGGACATATCATTGAAAACTTAACTGATTTATTTAGTAAAATTTTTTTGTCCTACAATAGTATGGATTACTCTTTCAGAATAATAACCCTAAGGACAAGTTGCTCTCTTCAGAATTGTGCACTGAGCCATAATTCTGCTTGTGCTCTCTCAATTGCCATTAAACTCATGACCCCAGAACCCTGGAGATCTCAGCTTCCCCCAAGCCCACTCACAATTGTTACCTTTCTCTTCCACTAACAGCTGTTGAACCTTTTATCTCTGAAATATTCTGTTTGTTATCTTTTCAATAAGCAGTCATATCAAAAAGATGAATATATGGCCAAATCTAAAATTTAGGCTTAAACACATAATATTGTATTCTCATCCTCTGACAAAGAATCGTTTTGTGTTAATTCAACTGAGAAATTTTATAAAGATATAAAATTAAGGCTTTTATAGTGATACATTTCACAATGTAACTGTTAGGTAGAATAAAAGCAGCTAATTAGGTATGTATGCGGAATATGCATGTGAATGTGTTAGTGTATATATGTGTATATAATCATATAATTTTTAAACTTTTCAGTTAGGCAAAACACTGTTTTGTTATGATTAGAATTTCAGAACCGGAAAAGATCTTAAAGAAAAAGCTCAACTATTCATTGTTCTGGTATCTGAAATTCCAAGCGAATAAATACATAGTCACAAACGTTACTATAAATATTGTTAACTAGAACCTGTTGTTTCATTAACATTTTTAATAACAACTTTATTGATATATATTTCCCATACTATAAAATTCACCCTTTTAAATTATACAGTTCAGTGGTTTTTTAGTATTTTCACAAGATTGTGCAATCATCACCATTATCAAATTTTAGAACAGTTTTATCACTCCAAAAAGAAAATGCATACCCTTTAGCAGTCATTTCCCATTCATTTCTCCCTCAAGTCCCTGGCAACCACTAATCTACTTTTTATTTCCATGAATTTGCTTATTTTGGACATTTCATATAAATAGAATGATACAATATATGACCTTTTGTGACCAGTTTCTTTCACTTAGTTAATGTTTTTTTTTTTTGGGTTTATCTACATTGTAGCAAGTGCCATTCTTTTTTATGATCAAGTAATATTCCATTCTATTTCTGTATTTCATAGATTCATTCTATGGTTCATTCATTCTATGGTTAGGTTGTTTTTCCCTCTGGGCTGTTATGAATAACGCTGCTATAAGCATTTATTTACAAATTTTTATGTGGATGCATGTTTTTAATCTTTTTAACTCTATGTTTAACATTTTGAGGAACTTCTAAACTGTTTTCCAAAATGGCTGTACCATTTCAAATTCCCACCTGCAATGCATGAAGGTTTAAATTTCTCCAAATCCTCACAAGCACTTGTCATTGCCTGCCTCAA
>NW_006434897.1:3784281-3786791 GCF_000325575.1 Pteropus alecto
TTAACCAATTTTTGTGCACATGAAATGTTATCTCCTTGAAGTTTTGATTTGCCTTTCCCTAAAGACTAATGTTGTTGAACATCTTTTCATGCACTTATTGTACCCTTATCTATTTTCCTTGGAGAAATATATATTGAAATTCTTTGCCCATTTTTAATTAGGTTATTCGTGTTTTTATTGTTAACTTATAGAAGTTCTTTATATAGTCTCATTACAAGTCTCTAATCACATATATGATCTGCAAAAATTTGCTCCCATTCTGTAGGTTGTCTTTCACTTTATGGTGTCCTTTGATGCACAGAAGTTTTGAATTTTTATGAAGTCCAGTTTATCTATCTGTACTTTTGTTGCTGTGCTTTCATTGTTATAGTTAAGAAACCATATGTCTAATCCAAGTTCACAAAGACTGAATCCTGTGTTTTATTTTAGGAGTTCATTTACATTTTTAACAAATGTTTTTCTTGAAGGAGTTATATGCAATTTGGCAATAAGTTAAACAATAAACAAACATACAAACAAAGAAATAAACTGGGATGGGCATATTTCATGCGTTTATATAGTAATTTCCCCTTTATTTATTTAACAAATATTTTTTGGATAACTACAATGAAGCAAGCATGATATTAGGAGCTGGGTTTCTATGTAATGTCTAATTATATTTTATCTTAAAGTCTTTGTAGTAGGCATTATATATTAATTTTTTTCCAAAAGGAAACAGAGAATTAAACAACTTTCCCTAAGTTAATCTGTTAATATGGAGTGAGGCTAGGATTAAAAAAAGGCAGTGCGAGTGTCCTAACCAAGACAAATAATATAGTAGATAAAAAAAAGGAATGCCAGCAAGGGAATTGCCTGGATTTGAAGAGTGGCCCCCAAACTTCGCAGCATTGGGACTTTGGGCTAGTTAATTAACATTTCTTTTTATTCCTTTTGCAAAGTACAAATAATAATGATAATGGGATTTTTATGAGAATTAAATGAGTTAATGTATTTAAAGTACTTAAAACTGTGCCTGGCACTTTATTAATACCTACAAAGTGTTAGTTGTATTTATTTATGCAATTAATTATAAATGATCATTGCTGTCATGGAATTGACATTCTTTCAGAGTTGCTAGACATTGAGCTAATAAGCGTATATGTAATTATGTAATTACAAATTTTGATAAGTGCTCTATGTAAAAAAGGAAAAAATATTATAATAGGGATCAGGTAGTTCAGCATACTCAAATAGTACTTTATTTTGTGCTATGGGGGATAAGGTCTTTTTTATACTTGGTGTCTGAGATGACTGTACCCATAGTTCATATTTTAATATATGTAGAATTTCAGCATAATATGTAAGGAAAAAAAATTTGATTAGGATAAAAATGTCCCTGAGTCTCAACTAAAAAGTAGGTCACTGCCTAAATTCAGAAATACAAAAAATTCAGCATATGAAAATATTTCATGAGGTCATATTTCCACTAAATTTGGTATAACTACTTTAAATCTTTTTTAGAAATAGAGGGACGTAAGACATATATCACATGAAAATAGTAAATACTTTCAAGAAAATAAAAGTTCACTTATCCCTGTACATTTTAGGCTTTTAGTCTTGGAAGTGCTGATAAGTCAAAGTTAAACAAGTCATTATCATTATAATGTTACTGTCAAACACCCATTGATGTAAGCTTAATGATTAGATTTTGAAAAAAAAAATGTGTACAAGACTCCTGGCCTAGTAATAGAGGACAGCAAAGCATTATGGGCAATGAGTGGAGACATTTTGCCTTGGAAAAGACCTAGAGCTTCTGTCCAAAGTAAGAGGGCTGTCTGGTCTCCTCTTTCCAAATAGTCTGGCATTTAAGCTTTCTGTCTAGGAAGCAAATTGAGTTAATACTTGTCTTTCATAATTCAGTAGTTTTTCATGTAAATTATTAAAAATAATGTAGATTCACACCAATAAAATTTTCATATCATGTATAACATATTGTTATGAAATCTGTATTTTCTTTAATTAAAAAAAATTTAGACAACAGTTCTTTCTCTTTTCACAGCCAAGCACACACTGACCTGCAGTCAATTCTACCATTAGAAGAAACTTGCTGATTAGAAAGGGTGTGGGTAATTTGAAAAGTAACATCATAAATAGATAAGAGACTGGGAGCTGACAAAGCCATGGGCTCCTTTATAATTCACCTGAGCAAGATTTCTTTAACTCTAGGTCTGGCAAGAAACATTACTAGAAGGTAAGAAAAGTAGGGCAAGGGAAATGTGTGTGTGGAAGGGTGGGGCGGGGAGTGGGGGTTTACCAGGGAGTATCCCAGTGAGCATGAATATTGTAAATGGATTGTATTTGTTTATATACACTTGAAGATAAAGTCTGAAATTAGTTGTAGGCCAGTTAGGCAGTTGCTTAGGGCACCACTCTATTTATAAGAGCTGAACAATTACCCAAATAAATGGAGAATATTAAGAATTTCCTGCAAAGATAATTAAAGTTTCTCCAGATAAATTTTGAATTTTTCT
>NW_006434897.1:3786850-3811331 GCF_000325575.1 Pteropus alecto
ACACATACCTGAAGTTTAGCCAGTCCTGGAAGAACAGTGTGACTGTCAGACCTGGGCAGTACCTTGGCCAAGTTTTGGCTAGGGCAAAAGGACTTTGAGATTAATGGCTAGGGCATAGGCATTTGACAGAAAATTGCTTATGCAACTCTAAGATTTGCTGCAGATATGACCCCTTACCTTCTCTGTCTCCATAATATAACAAGGTGGGAAAGTTGGATCCGATCGTGGGGTCTGTCTCTCTGTCCAGTACCCCTCATCATTTACAAATTCTGATGTGCTTTTTGTTATGCCCTGCTACTTTAACCTTCTGCAACAAGAAGGCTCTGGAAATAGTACAAATGAAAAGTCAGAAAAAATGTTGGAGGATAGAGATAGGAACAGGGAACTCATCAGTTCAATTTCTAATTTAAAGTTAGCCTTAGCCTGGGGAGTCTGCAGGGCTGGGCAGACCATAGACCATTGCTTGTGCTGGGGAAACAGAGAGGCTGTTTCTACGGAGATTAACCTTGGGTAGTTATGCATGAAACTGCATACTCTTAAAACTTTGGGAGCTGGTTGAATGGGTGGAGTACCTAATGGCATCTTTCCACCCACTAGGATTTTCAGTTAGGGAGATTTTGCTTCTAAAGTGGAGAATGCCACAGCCCGGAGAGAGCCTTTCAGGAATGGTCAGGAATTGTGCTCCTTGTTTATATCTGTATTTTTTTTTTTTGCACTTTGGAAATTTGTTTTCAGCAAGAAAATACATTTTTCAGTGAGAAAATACATTTAATTTTCTTTAATCTTTAAGTTTGCTGCACTGGCTTGTGGCAAAATTGATGTAAGATCACATTCTTGTACTTTTTGCTAATAACCCGTATTTTGCATTATTTTAAACTTTTCTCTAATGTTCAATTCTGCTTATATTTTTCATATTCAGTTATGTTATGTTTTTACCTTTTTGATGCTTTATTTTATTCTTATGCCATCTTAAAAATTTTCCCAATTTTTAATCTCTTGTCTTTGTTCTTTATCTTCAATTTGACAACTTTTGTGATTTTAATATATCATAATTCCTCTTAAGATATTGTTTTTACCCTGACTCTCATACAGATTATCTATCAATGTCAGTATCTTTTAGGTTTTTATGTCTCTCAATTATTTCTAGTTATTTTCTTAAACTTTATTTTGTTTCCATGCCATCTCTTCTCACTTTATGTCTTTACATGAATTTTTTTCTCTTCAGTTCTTCTTGTAGTTTTCTTTATTATATGGTTTGTGGTTACTGTACCAAAAAAGAAGTTTACCAAAGGAGCAGTGGCATAGAGAGAAGCTTTTTTCCTTCTGGTTGTCACAGTGTTGCCTTTCCAGATTCACTTAATATTTTTTCCCATTCTTTAAAGGAGGCCTCTTCAAAGAAACCACAGAAGATTCTAGAGATATACAAAGTAACTAGAGAGAACTATAACATCCTCTATATGGATAGCATATTTGATTTATAGATATTTATTTGATTTATAGATATTTATTGCTTTCTGTTCTGTCACTTCTTAAGTTCTTTCACTCATCTTAAAAGTCATGGTATTTCAGACAGTGTTACTTGTGTAGGTGAATTTACAAGTCACCATTTCAGACATTTTTCAAAATTGTGATTAGAGAACATTCAATAACTTGAATATTTAATGATATCAGCTGCTGGTATAGCAAAACATAATAATATGTGAAAATGGAACTGAATATTTAATATATATTAAAAATACACATAATAAACCTGTCATATATCTATTATCAAACAAATGAATTCGATCCAATAATATATTTAAATGAATATGAAACTCATTCTTATATACCCAAGTTTAGCATTACTGCAGAGATTCTGAGAATGAGGAAATAGAGGTGTAATTCACATATTTAGAACTTGTTCAAGAGATGTGCCCTGATGAAAATCAGTGCTGGTTTTTTTCTTTGTTAATTTTATGGAATCTTTGCTGCATCACTTTGGCCTTGAATATTGCACTGGTTTTCCTCTGCCAGCAACAATCCTAATAAAGAGAAAAGCAGGATATGGCTATAATAAGAACACTCTGGGTATGGCGTCTCTAGTTCATAAGACTCCTCAGATTCACCTTATAAGAAAATGTAAATGTTACATCCCAAACCCTTTAGCCTGTTTCAGGCTATCCTAATTGTGGCCATATCCTTCACAATGCTTTTAAACTTTATGTTACCTTTATGTTAGAGCAGACCCAATGTAACTTCTGGAAAGCATCTTTGACCTGCTTTTGAAAACTCTTCAGCCCCATTTCTTTGTGTAGTGGAGTGGACTTCTCTCTGGGCATATAGTCTCATTAGGCTTCTTTCATTCACAAGTGATATTTAAGTTATACTACCTTTGCTAACTGTCAAAACATGGCAGTGTGTTTAACAGTAACAGAATAGCTTTGTTAGGGATTAGATTTTGAATTTCATGTATATTGATATACACAAAAAGCTCACTTGAGAGATAAAATTTCTGCATACATGAATATTTATTGCACACCTATCTTGTACACAATTTCTAAATACTGTTCTAGGCATTGGTAACCCCAAATTGAACAAATTAGACAAAAATTTCTAGTTTCACAGAGCTGACATTCTACTAAAAACATATTATTTTTAATGAAGTATGATTGACATACAATATTATATTAGTTTCCAGTGTACAACATAGTGATTTGATATTTTTCATATTGTGAAATGATCACCAGAATAATTCTAGTTACTATCTGTCACCATACAAAGTTAATACAATATTACCGACTATATTCCCCATGCTGTGTATTATATCCCTATGACTTATTATTATACCCCTTGATCCCCTTCAGCCATTCTCTTCACCAACACCCCTTCCCTCTGACAACCACCAGTTCGTTTTCTGTATCAATGAGATTGGTTTTGTTTTGTTTTAAAATTACACATGTAATAAAATCATGCAGTGTTTGTCTTTGTCTGACTTATTTTATTTAACATAGTACCCTCCAAGTCCATATGTTGTCGCAAATGGAAATATTTTTTTCTTTTTTTATGGTTGAGTAGTACTCTACTATATATATGTGTATATATAGTAGAATACACACACACACCACTTCTTCTATGTCCATTTATCCATTATGGACACTTAGGTTGTTTCCATATCTTAGCTATTGTAAATTTGTAAATAATGCTGTAATAAACATAGGAATGCATATATCTTTTTGATTTCACATTTTCATTTTCTTCAGATAGATACCCAGAAATGGAATTGCTGTATCACATAGTAGTTCTATTTTTAATTTTTTGGAACTTCCATACTATGTTACGAATACTATGTACGAATTTACAATCCTACCAACAGTGCATGAAGGTTCCCTTTTTATTGGATTCTAGGCAACACTTGTTATTTGCTAACTTTTTGATAATACCCAGGTGTGAGGTGATATCCCATTGTGGTTTTGATTTGCATTTCTTTAATGATTAGTGATCAGCATATTTTCATGTACCTGTTGGCCATGTGTATGTCTTCTTTGGAAAAATATCTATTCAGATCCTCTTCCCATTTTTTGATCTGATTTTTTTATTACTGTTGTTGAATTATATAGGTTCTTTTTATATTTTGGATATTAACCCCTTTCAGATATATGATTTGCAAATATATTCTCCCATTCAGTAGGTTGCCTTTTCATTTTATTGATGGTGTTCATCATTGCACAGAAGCCTTTTAGTTTGATGTAGTCCAATTTGTTGATTTTCTTTTCCTTTGTCTTCGAGTCAGATATATATATATATCACTAAGACTGGTGTTAAGGAGCTTAGTGCCTATGTTTTCTTATAGCAGTTTTATGGTTTTAGTCGTTACATTCAAGACCTTAATCCATTTTGAGTTACCGTTTGTATATGGGGTAAGATAGTGGTCTAGTTTTATTTTTTTGCATGTAGCTATGCTGTTTTCCCAACACCATTTACTGAAGAGACTGTCCTTTCTTTATTTTATGTTCTCACCTCCATTGTCTTCAATTTATTTATCTTATATGTGAGGGCTTATTTCTGAGCTCTCTATTCTGTTCTGTTGATCTATGTGTTTTGTTTTTATGCTGATATCATACTGTTTTGATTAATATAGCTTTGTAGTATGATGACTGGAAATTAGGGAGCATGATACCTCTGGTGTTCTTTTTTCAAGATTACTTTATTAGTGGTATTATGTGGTTCTGTATATATATTAGAGTTACCTGTTCTAGTTATGTAAAATGTCATTGGAATTTTGATAGAGATTGCACTTAATCTATAGATTGCTTTGTGTATTATAGACATTTTAACAAAATTATTCTTCTAATTCATAAGCACAGAATATCATTTAATTTATTTGTGTTGTCTATAGTTTCTTTCATCACTGTCTTATAGTTTTCAGTGTACAGGTATTTCACCTCTTTGGTTAATTTATTTACAGTATTTGATTCTTTTTTGGTACAATTATAAATGGAATTGCTTTCTTAATTTCTCTTTCTCATAATTCATTATTCATGTATAGAAATATAGCAGATTTCTAAAATTAATTTTGTATCTTGCAAATTTACTGAATTTCCTTTATTAGTTCTAACAATTTTTTTTGGTGGAATTTTTGGAATTTTTTATACATAATATAACGTCATCTGGCAATAGGGGCAGAGTTACTTTTTCCTTTCCAATTGGATATCTTTTCTTTCTTTCTTTTCTTTTTTCTTTTTTTCCTTTTTTTCTTTCTTTCTTTCTTTCTTTTTTTTTTTTTGCCTAATTGCTGTAGCTAGGGCTTCTAATACTATTTTGAATAAAAGTGATGACAATGGGCATTCTTGTCTTGTTTCTTGTCTTAGAGAAAAAGCTTTCAACTTTTCACCATTAGTATGATGTGTCTTTGTCATATACGGTCTTTATTATATTGAGGTACATTCCCTCTATATCCACTTTTAGAGTCTTTCATAAATTAATGTTGAATTTTGTCACATGCTTTTTCTGTTTCTATTGTGATGATCATATGACTTTTTAATCTTTTATTTTGTCAGTGTAGTGTATCATTCATTGTATTACCATTCTTGTGTCTCTGGAATAAATCCCACTTGATTATGGTGTCATTTTAGCATACTGTTGAATTTGTTATATTTGTTGAAGATTTGGTATCTATGTTCATCAGGGATATTACCTGTAATTTTTTTTGTGTGTGTGACCTTGCCTGGTTTTGTTATAAGGGTAATGCTGGCCTCATAGACTGAGTTTGAAAGTGTGCTTTCCTCTTCAATTCGTTGGAGTACTTTGAGAAGGGAATTTATTAAATCTTTGAATATTTGGTAGAATTCACCAGTGAAGCCATTTGGAACTGAATTTTTGTTTGTTGGGAGGTTTTTGATTACTGATTCGATCTCCTTACTATAAATTGGTCTATTTAAATTTTCTATTTTTTCATGGTTCAGTCTTGGAAGATTGAATATTTCTAGGAATTTATACATTTCTTGTAGCTTGTCCAACTTATTGGCATATAATTGTTCATGATAGCCTCATAATTCTTGTATTTCTTTGGTATTAGCTGTAATTTCTCTTTATTTCTGATTTTATGTATTTGAGCCCTCTCTTATTTTTGTGAGTCTAGCTAAAGATTTATCAATTTTTTTTATCTTTTCAGAGAACTGGCTTTTAGTTTCATTGATCTTTTCTATTGTCTTGTTAATCTCTATTTCATTTATTTCCATTATATTCTTTTACTTCCTGCTTTACACTTAACTTGAGTTTTGTTTATTCTTTTTTTTTAAAGTAACTTTAGTTGTAAATTTAGATTACTTGTGTTTTTCTCTTGTTTCTTGAGGTAGACCTATAGTGCTATGAACTTCCCTCTTACAACCACATTTGCTGCACATCTTAGTTTTTGGTATGTCATACTTTTGTTTTCATTTGTTTCCAGGTATGTTTAATTACTTATTTGATGTCTTCAGTGACCTAGTGGTTGTTCAGTAACATGCTGTTTAATCTCCACATATTTGTGTGTTTTTTTTTTTTTGTTGTTTTCTTCTTATAATTGATTTCTATTAACATAGCATTATGGTAGGAAAAGATGGCTGATATTTCTTTCAGTCTTCTTGAGTTTATTGCATCTTGTTTTGTGGCCTTACATGCAGTCTATCCTGGAGAATGTTCTATGTTTATTTTAGAAGAATGTGTATTTTGCTGCTTTTGGATGGAATGTTCTTTATCTGTTAAGTTTTTCTGATCATACAAGGATTATGTTTTCTTACTGATGCTCTGTTTAAAAGATCTATCCACTGATGTGAGGTATTAAAATCCCCTATTATTATTGTATTGCTGTCAGTTTCGGTCTTTAGGTCTGCTAATATTTATATTACATTACATTTATATTACATTTTTGGGTGCTTCTGTGTTAGGTGCATATATATTTATCAATGTTATATCTTATTGCTGAATTGTCCCCTTTATTATTATGTAATGCATTCTTTGTCTTTTATTACAATCTTTGTTTTAAAATAATTTTCTTTGGTTATTGGTATAGCTACATGAGCTTTCCTTTAATTTCTATTTGCCTGGAATATCTTCTTATATCTCCTTACTTTCATTCTATATGTATCCTAAGTTGCAAGTGAATCTCTTGAAGACACCATATACATGAGTCTTGTTTTTTTTTAATCCATTAAGCTACTCTTTGTGTTTTGATTGGAGAATTTAGACCATGTCTATTTAAAGTAATATTGAAAGGGGGGTACTATGTTGCTTTAATGATGTCCACACCTGTATATAATTTTTATACAAATTCACCTGAGCCAGAGGATATGCCTGGACGCAAGACCTTAACAGACTAAGAAAAATGTTTTTTAAAATGACAATTTGCAGCTTTTTTTTATGCATTCAGAATTAAGGAGGGAATGTAAGGAAGGTTACGTGAAGATGGGAGAAAGCAAGGCAAGGATTGGATTACAGGATAGTTAACAAGAATTTGTGTTTTCTTGAGGGTGGTGTTGCTTCTGAGAGGTCTGAAAAGAGGCATTTCAATGGTGTGTTAACCGAATGCATAGAAACAATGGACAAGGTTTGCTTAAGGCAAAGATAAGGCTTTTACTAAAGAAGTTATATGCCTGGAGTATAACTATCCACCGTGACCTGCCCAGTTAGGTATTTATGATCAGATCACCCATGAAGTTACTTTCTATAGAACCCCTTTTTCATCCACAACTTATCATCATTTGGTTAATTATTTTGTAGTTCCTGTGTGTTCCTATCTTTTTCTCTTTTCCTCTTACCTCGTGGTTTGATGACACTCTTCAGTCGTATGTTTAAATACTTTTCTGATTTTATTTTGTGTTATCTATTATAAGTTTTTGCTTTGTGGTTATCATGAGTTTCACATATAACATTCTGTTTATATAACTGTCTACTTTAAATTCATAGCAACTTAAATTTAAGCACTTTCCTAATTTCTTCTAATCAAATATCCATCATCTATGCGCTAAAATCTTTATCTATTTTCATTGCAGATATAGGATATCCTATTTGTGTGTGTGTGTGTATGTGTGTGTGTGTGTGTGTGTGTGTGTTTAAATAGGCTCTTCTGAGGTATCCTGGGAAAGTAACTATCACTTATACTTAGTTAGAAGTCTTACTTACAGTTGGCTGTAGTGTAGAGGAAAAATTAGAGAGGGCTAACAGTACTGAAGTCATGCACTGCACAGCAATGTTTTGATCGACAGCAGAGCACATGTATGACAGTGGGCCCATAAAATTATAATGGAGCTGAAAAATTTTTCTTGTCTTGTGATGTTGTAGCCATCATAATGTCATAGTGCAATGCATTACACACATGTTTGTGGTGATACTGATGTAAATGAACCTACTGCATTGCCAGTTGTATCACAAGATATCCCATACAATTATGTATAGAACATAATACTTAATAATAAATGACCATGTTGCTGGCTTATGTATTTATTGTACTATACTTGTTATTATTTTAGAGTGCATTCTTTCTACTTATAAAAAAAATGTTTGCTATAGAACAGTATGCAGTTTTACACTGACAGCAGCCTCATCTTGTGTTTACTGTATCAATTTATTGCACCATTTTCTCTTGTGCTTGATTTAATGTTGTGTTGTTTTGTATAGTAACATACTGTACAGGCTTATAACTTAGGAACAATAGGCTATACCGTGTAGCTTGGGTGTGTAGTAGGCTATACCATCTAGATCTGTGTAAGTGCACTCTATGATGTTTGCACAATGATGAAATCACCTAAGGATGCATTTCTCAGATTGTATCCCTGTTGTTAAGCCATGCATGACTATGTGAGTAGATGAGTGGACAAGGAGAAAGATGATGGTAGCTTGGACATAGAGAAATGGGGCAGATTTGATATTTAATTATTAGATAAGAGAGAGGAGAATTGCTAATGATTTTGTGAAGAGAGCATGGAATAAAAGATGTCAAGGACAACATCTATCTTTCTTACTTGCTTAATCAGAGTATGGCAGTACTGTGTATTGAGTTTGGGTCTACTCCCACTCCCCAAAAGGACATTAATGTTTGTTGAGACACCATAAATAATGGTATGGTAAGTAGGTCCTGCTAGTCAGAAACCTCTGTTTCCCTGGTCTCATAGTTCTATGAGGAAAAGCTTCCAAAACAATAACATGCAGAGTTTTTCACCTTACTTTTTACTTATACCTCTCCAATGTAGTAGAAAGATTATCTGGTTAATAATTTTGAAGGAAGAAACTGATATAAACATATTCTCCCTCTCTCCCTCTCTCTTTTCCCCCTCTCTCCTTCTCTCCATCTCTGTCTCTGTTTCTCTTTTGTAAGGTAGGATTTCTACTTATCCCCACTTAATTAGTGACTGTCTACTACTTGAGATAGGCTTGTAGTTGTCCTTCATGCTTGTGACAACATAGACATTCTATACTTTTGAGGTGTGGTATGTTGCAAGTCTCCTGTTTTGTCTACCAATGTAACCTGTACTCTAAGCAGTCTACCAGTAATAAAGCTAATATTTTAATACTGCATTTGTCTTTATCCTGTAATTGTCTCTTAATGGGCTTTTAACTGATATGGGAAAGAAAAGTCATTTAGACCCCCTAAATCTCTTATGAGTAGCTCAAGAAATGAGTAATTTGCCTCTGGGAATAATTGTAGCTGTGGATATGACTGCCTTGGGAGAATCAAGAAGTAGGTGAATAACCAAATAATTTGAACATCTAATGGCAACTGAATGCTAACCATGGTAAATTAATATGAGGGCTAAAATAAATACATAAAATATATTTAAACAACGTGGACATTATATTTGTAAATTTAACAAATGCAATAAGAGCTAGAGGTCAGACTGAAGTAGTATCTGGTCCTGTTTAGTGATGGTGACAAGTTCTAGTAGGAAATAACTCTTTGGAAGAAATATTTCTTGTGTTGTTCCTTAAAGTTGATTAGAAGCCAGAAAAGGGAAGGGAATGAGCAAACTTTGGGAGGATAAAGATAGTACACAATTTCAAAACACTTTCCTCCTTCCTTTTTACTTTAAACACCATCTCTAAAGCTTTCAGTTGAAGAAAAAAAGCTTTAACAGAACCATTCTAGGATACTCATTATAATGGTTACTTATACTATTAATAGTAGTAATCATCAGAAAAGAAATTCTGAAAATTTAAAAATATACCTACTTTAATTACTTGAATAATTTAAAGTTGACACTGTTCTTTGAAAATACAAAAAGTAAATTTCATCAGTTTCTTAGTCTTTACTATGAAGTATTATGAACCTATGAGTGTGAATTTGTTCAAATGTAGTTTTAGCATGTAATTTATTCTTAGGGTTTATAATGATGTCTGCAACTGAAGAGGCTTTGGCTGTTCCTTTAAAAGAATCAGTTGCACAAAAGTCATCCAAGTGGAAAAATTGCTTTCCTTCATAGAATTCTGCCATGAATATAATAGTTTGTTAGGTAGCATATACAATGCTAAACTATAATATAAACTTTATTAGATCAACTCATTTTGATTATGCTGCATCTCTTTGGGAATTACCACTATAAACATATGAACAATAAGGTTTTAACACCTAATGTGGTGCCATTATGCACACAACAACTCTTAAACAATGCAAAAAAATCAAAGAATGTGATGACAATTTTGAAATTATTCCATCTAAGCTCCAACCCAATATAGGAATCTTGTTTATCCCTGAAGACCAATTATTAGTATTTTTAAAATAATGCTACTAAAGGGGAGGTCACATTCTTATAAGATACATAATACTTTTTATTGGATAAAAGGTTTTTTTATTATTTGATTTGCCGCCAGTTAATTTTAGTCTCTAGTTTTATTGTTTACACAATACATAAATATGTAAATCAGTTACCAACCGCAAATGATAGTTTTTCAAATAAATAAATCTGTCGTGGTATTCACTCATAGCATTTTTTTTTAAATGTATTTCCTGCCAGTTACTACATTGAGCTTAAAAAAGTGAATGAGAATAGCTCTTGATTTTCTTCAGTTTCATCACTTATTCTTCCACTTGATTGGTTTCTAGATTTCCATATTGTACATGACATCGCTGAGCACACTGTTATCTTTTATTAATTCTATTTATACTTACTCACAATAATTATTTAAACCATGACAAGTAGTATTTATTGAGTGTTGTTTATATGCTAGAATCTGTACAAAATGTTTTATAGATTTATTAACTAAATAAATACCTAATGAATGCCTTCTGCATGTCTAGTACTCGAATCCAATATAGTGAGAAAAGATGCATATTATAGGAGTTAGAACTGATATAATTGTGGGAGGAGATGAGGAAATGAAAGTATGGAGGAGAGAGTTAGAGAATTTGAGACAAGTTCACTAATCAGCCATCCTAGAGCACTATCATTGGTGACATAGGAGGTATCACACAAGAATGCTGAAAACCAAGGCACATTTAGTTGCTAAAGTGGAACTGTAAGTGGAAGCTTGTGGAGAAGTCAATTAGAATAAGCTTTTGCCTTTGTGATCTTTGTCTTTTCTTGCTGTACTGTCAAGCAACTCATTGTGGGACTAAGGATGCTGTTGATTAACTAGTGCTACTATTTGGAAAGCAAAATTGGACACAGAAAAGAAGAGAGTGAAGACAGTTTGGAATCTGCTGGGCACCTCTGCATCAGTCACTCTATCTGATGCCAAAGTGTGTTTAAAGAGTATTGACTATTGTTTTACTTTCATTTCTCAAATCTTTTGCAAGTTCTTCTTTTGTTTGTCTCTAACCCATAAAGGGAAGAAGAGAAAATAAGGTACTGTTCTAGACTCTGCGGATTCAGTAGTGAGTGAATAAAACAGAAAAAGTTACTAGATTCTTATAGCTTACATTCTAGTTGTAAAGTCAGAAAATAATTAAATAAGTATTTTATTTAATGTCAAGAAGTGGAAAATGCAGCAAAAATAATTAAGCTATGTAGAAAGTCAACTGTAGTGGACCATGGAGACAGAGGCGAAAGGCCTGTTGTCAAGATGAAAGATCGTGATGGCTCCAATGAGAGGATAGCATAGCCATTTTAGTGGTGGTAAATAGTCATAGTCTAAATCTGTTTCACAGGTGGAGCTAGATAACAGGATTTGCTGATGGACTGACTACTACTTGTTAAAGAAAATAGAGTTAAAGATGATGCTAATATTTTAAAGCAAATTAGTGAACTTTTAGTGGTGTTTGCAGAGATGGAGACAGCTGAGGAATGAGTGAGTTTGGGGTTCCTTTAAAGCATACTGGAAGTCATAGTAGAGACTTCATGTTGTGTAGGCAATTATACAGAAAAGAGTTGAGATCAGAGGAGAAGTGGAACTTGACATGTACATTTTGGAGTTATCCATGTCCATAATGTATTTAAAGACAGAAAGATTGGAAGAGATAAATAGGGAAGATGATGTAGTGTTTAAAAAGAGAAGAAGTGTTATGTTCTGATGGCATATGCTTAAGCAGAGGGAGTAGTATGTCCTATGCATAATCTTATTTATATCCCATTTTCCTTTATAGAGCATTACAGCTATTTTCAATAAAATATACAATGCTCTAGGATAAAGTTTAAAAATATGGAAGCTGGGTGCAGAGAGAACCAGAGTAGTTAATATTTAAAGCCAAAAGTAAGTTAGCACAGATATGTAGATCGAATAGAGATGTTGATCGAAATAAACTGCAGATTTGTTCTTAACCCAAACAAGAGGAACAACACAATTAATTAAACTGATTAAATTAGAAAATTTATAATATTCAGAAATTAAAAGGTAGAAGAAGAAAGATTGAAAAAGACAAGTTACACCGAAAATAATTGGCAAGGATCTGGAGCTGCTGTTGCATTTGAAGTAGTATTAAAACCACTTCATTTGAATTGTCCAGGATAATATTACCTACTAAAGCAGATACCATTTGGATTTCTTATGACATCCTATTTCTGAAGTGGAATTCAATAAAAACAATTCAATAGGAGCCCAAGCAGTCTGATACAAGTTCATAATTCCTAGTAGTCTGTCTTGATCCATAATGAAATTAATTGGTTTCAGGTAATCTTCCATAAAATTTCCTCAACCAGGATTTGATAATAATTACAGAAAAAAAGAGCCCAAAGTTATCCTATGAAAAGGACAAGTATTTCTTTTTCTTTTTTTTTTTTTTTTTCCGCTTTGTGCCATCTGTGAGATACATATGAGACTATGGAGTCTTTTTTTGTTTTTTCCTATACTCTTTGGGGCATTAACAAAACAACACAACAAAAATCCCCTACAACTTAATGAATATGGAAGAAAGTCTCAAGACCAATGTGAGTCAACAGTCTTATTTCCTTGCCTTTTATACGTGGTAATAATGTTCTTTTGAACTGAGTGAAAATACAAGAACACCTTTTGAGCTCTGTCTAATATTTTAACAAAAAAATGGCCACTTATACTAGTTCTCACAACAAAAAGGACTATCTTTTAAATAAGCAAAGACTCAAAAGTTGCTTGTAAAGAGAGGAACTAATGACTATTATTAACATTTACTAGAAATAAAATAATTTAAAGAATGAGAATAAAACATTTTTTCTAAATTATACTTTAATGGTAAAATTAAGTTTTAAATTGTTATTAAACACTCTAGTAAGGCAGTAAATTTAATAAATTTTTAGTTGTGCTGAATTCAGCAGAATTTTTGAGGTTATTAAGATAATTACAGGAATTTTGGCTACAAAGGAAAACAAGTATATCAAATAAATATAATTTTCTGTAGAAAATAAGTAAGGAAGATGATTTTTCCACATGGTTAATCATGGTTACTAAGTAGACAACAGCACATTTAACCAAGAAAATCCATCTTTGAGGTGTCTGGTTTAGATATGGCACTTAATTACTGTATTATTTATAGTACTCTAGCTCACACTAGTCAGGGATACTTCCGTTTAATTAACAAATATGCCAAAAAGTGTCAAATATGAGCACAAAAACAACTGAGTAAAAAATATATATTAGCTAAGGAATGATAATCACAAAATGAAAAATTTACATTTATATTATTCACCTGCTTGAACTGTTATATTTTCACTGGATATTTTATGAATCAATTCTATTTTCCGAGGGTTGAAGAGTATTGTCTTAGATACATCAGATAATCTGTATTGTAGGGCAGCGGTCCCCAACCTTTTTGGCACCAGGGACCGGTGCTCCCATGGAAATCTAATGCCTGATGATCTGAGGTGAAGCTGAGGTGGCGATGCTAGTACTGGGGAGCAGCTGCAAATACAGATGAAGCTTTGCTGGCTCACCTGCCACTCACTTCCTGCTGTGTGGCCTGGTTCCTAACAGGCCACGGACTAGGACTGGTCCTCATCCCGGGCGTTGGGGACCCCTGTTGTAGGGTGTTTCAGTTTGGACCAATCTTCTTCTAGGAGGTTTATAGCTTATTCTGTATAGGGAGCTGCCCACTTTCCCACGTGAATTAAGTAGATATGACCAGAGAGCCAAAGCAGACTGGAGTTAGACTGCCTGGTTTAAATACTGGCTCCATCATTTCCCAGCTGTGTGAATTAAGGCAAATTAATCAACTTCTCTGTACCCCTATTTCATAATTTACAAAAAAGGACCTATTAATACCACTAAAGTTATAGGGTGGTTATGAGAATTAAATTAATATATTTAAAGTATTGAACAGTGTATTAACTAATATTTTAGTTGATATTATTATGATCAGAAATGTTATACTCTACTTTCTTTAGCTTTCTATAGCTCTACCCTCTTTAGTCTCTGAGACAAGACCCCGTCCCACCCATTTTCCTTCTCTTTAGCATCACAGTTCAATACCTGAACAACTGGTATATACATAGTACAAATGTAATAAATGCTTTATGATTCAAGCATACAGTTCAGCCTTTCTATGGAACGTTTACTTGATACATCTCTTGCATATAGTTAAATATTTGATCAGTTTCATATGTTCAAAATTTATGTTGGATTTTATGAAACTATAACTAATAAGGAGACCCTGGAGTATTCACTGACAACCAGCGTCGAAATACTTAGAGTAACACAAATCCCTAGGACTTATATGTTCAGAGAGTCTGTGATGGCATGATACACAAAGACCTTTAATGTGATGATTGAAGCAAAAAAATGGGAATCTGAGTAGAAGAAATAAATGTGTGGTTTAAGGATATATTAAAACTACGTGACATAGTTGAGAATAACAGAGAACTGCAGATGTCTAAGAAACCTAGTGTGCCCTTTTTAAATGAAAGCAGCCAATAGAGTGCTAATGCTAAAAGGTGGGGTTACAAACATAGCTCAGCCTTCACATGTATAAATGTAGTTTCATGTGAATGGAAAAACAATGTCTGTTAAGTGAGGCTCCTTTAATACCAGGTATGTGGAAGGCAATAATATGGAAATATTTCCTTTTTGAAAAGGAAAGACAACTCCAAAGAACAAGAAGAAATTTATTTTCCTTGATTTTTGAATGGCACAATATCGCAATATTCAGGGTTGTAAGACTTTCGATTATGCATTATGTATAACGGCTGCATAAAATTTTCCACCTTGTCTTTTCATAATCCAGGCCTTTGTTAATGGACACGAAGGGGCCACCCCTCTTTATCCCTAGATATATACTCTCAGAGTATAAGTTCACCTTCAAAGTAGCCTTCTGAGATTAATTCATATGGAAATAATATTTAGCCAGTGAGCTAACCAAGGACTCATGTGTTTTAGGATGGAACAGTGTGAGCATAATTGCCTATGTTAGTGTCTGGATGCAGGTTTTTGACCAATGCTATCTAAACTCACTGGGTCAATGTCATTTTCTTTTAATCTCACCTACTAGAAACTCAGTTCATCGGAATTGCTAATTAATAGACTTGATTCTGAATTTAGTCTTTATGTGTTTGACCTATTATCGGCTTGATATATTACTAACTTCTTGAATTGTGTTCCGACTGAAAATTTTACTAGGATACTCCAAATAACACATGTTCATTCTTATAGTAATCTTCTCTAATATCAATTCTGACTCCTATAGTGTTTTTCATCTATGGGACCCTCTTATCATGTTTATAGTGTATTATGTTCATTTATTACGTTGCCTACAGCAAATCCCAAATATTTTTTGATGAATGAATGAAGAAATGAAGGGACTGGGAGAAACAGCGCCGTAATATTGCAAAGGACAGCATACTTTGTTTTGTCGAACTGACTAATTTACAACCCATTTTGTTGGTAGAAAATGTTGTTTTTAAATGCTGTTTTCACAGTACATCTCAAATATTACATAGAAAGATAAACTAAGAAAAGCTGGCACTGTGAATGATCCCTAAATCCTTCATTGTACCTTGATATAATTGCATGCCGAAAAATTACAATTTTAAGAAAATGTAAATAGAAAGGAAGGTTAATTTTTAAAAAGGCAACAAATAGTGCATTAATAATTTTTCCCTCAGTTATCTTGGTTCCATTTGATTGTTGAGTTTAATTAAATGAATGCTTAAAATTAACCCAAAAAAGTACAGAGTTTTATAGTAAATAATTTAGTTTTGCATATTTTCTTATCTTAATGAATGTAAATTCCTTCTGCATGTTTTCTACGCTGATAAATAGAGAATATTTTAAAGGCTTATCAAAAATCAAGCCATTGTGAAGGAAACAATCTGCTTTGTGCTTCCTTGGAGCTTAGAATTATTATTTTGTTTTAAATATTTGATTAATTCTAGTAAAAATATTTTTGAAATAACACTTTGATTGACATTTATTTTCCAAGTTTCTAAACATTTTACTGGAGGCATTATAATAAATTCATCTTAATTCTTATTGTCTTGTCTTCTTTCCTTTAACTTCTGACATTTCCCTTGATAATCTTGTTTATTTCAGTTTCTAAATTTTAACAAAGGAAACAAAGGATGAGAGCGTAAGTATAATCAATTTATTTCTCCTTTTGGATAATTGGTACATTTCTTTTTTCTCGATATTATGAAGTATAATATTTATAATAATTTTCTTTTTATTGAACATTTTAGTTTTGTATATTTTATGTTATCTTATTTGCTAATAAAACAACTAAATAAAATATGTTGGGTATTATTTATTATAATTTAGAGATGAAAAACATGAATGTTAGATATTTTGTGAAGCTTTGAGCCATATTTTCTGGCTTTTCCTGTTCTGTTTACTCTGCTGCTTCTATGATAAATTAAAATAGAGTGAGTCTACATGAATCACACAGTATATGAAGATTTGCTGAAGGTGCTAGATGTTTGGCCTGGAGAAGAAAAGTTTCTGACTGTTTTTTCCAAATACTGGAAGACCTCTCATGTAAATGATGCTGTTAACTTTTCTATGCCGTTGCAGAGAAGAGAGCTAGGATTCATGGATGAAGCTATAATGAGGGAGACTTTAACTTACTGTGAGGAATGAGTCTGTGGTTGATTCTAGAATGAACTGCTTAAAGATGTAGTGAGTTGTCCAACTCTGGAGGTGTCTTGTGCTAGGGTATATTTGTCCAGGACATTTTCATAGAGAGGTTATATCAGAATAGCCTGATAGACTAGTTTCACTTTATCCCCGATTTTCCTTTAGACTAGGGGTCCCCAACCTCTGAGCTGCAGACTGGTACTCGTCCCTGGCCCATTGAGAACCAGGCCGCACAGCAAGCCAGCGAAGCTTCATTTGTATTTGTAGCCGCTCCCCACCACTAGCATCACAGCCTCAGCTCCACCTCAGATCATCAGGCATTAGATTCTCATAGGAACACTGGCCTCTGGTACCAAAAAGCTTGGGAACCACTGCTTTAGATCTTATGATAGAATTTTTGTTATTTCTGACACAGTTTGTTATAGTTTTGGGGAACATAGGAATCATTTTGCCACATGAGAAGATACTAAGGTTCATATAAACTTAACAGAGAAGTTTTTCTGACTAATGAGGGTTTGGTACTATCTTCCATGTATTCAAAATTAAAGGAACCTCAGTATATAGAATATTAAGTCATAGAATATTATGATAAAAGCGTACCCCAAAGTTGCAGACATTGCATTAAAATCACAGTTGCCTTTAAATTAATGATTCTTAGAGGACATGTAATGACATTGTCTATAAGTAACTATCAGTATGTAAAAATGCTTCTCTTTGGTGGGTGGGCAACAAACTTTTAAATAAATATGAAAATGCTAAGTGTTGAACTGACATAAAATTCAGGGAAATGTATATCAACAATTAAAAATTTTCTCAGCATACTGCACATGGTGCAATAAAATTTATTTCCTGTAACATTCCTTCTTTCAATTCTAACAAATTGATATTACAGGGCTACAGAATTCATTGCATATTTTCTGGGTATCTAATTTTATTTCATTTATGAAACACCACTGCTATTCAGCCTTTCATAGTTTTTTTTTGGTATTTGTTTTTGTTTTTATTTTTACATTTGTTTAACTGACATTAGTACCATTTGCTATTTCTAATTGTGAAATATGAAAAATAGTCTTGAACAATTACAGTTCAGTGGAAGATTAACAAGGAGAGAACTCTGCACAGTAACTGATTATGGAATCTCTGTAGATTTGTTTGTATGTATATACACAAATATATACACATGTGTATGAAATAGACACATTTATATGCCTACATATATTTCTTATTCAAGACAAAATGAAAACAGTCCCCTAAATGCCTGATATTTTCGATAATTTCTTAAGGAACAATTTCTCGATTATTTAAAAATACTGTATATTGGTCTAAAATATAGAACATTTATTTAAAATCATGCATTACTATTTATCATATGAAATGATAGGTATTGAAAGCTTTATGTACAAAATATAGTAGAATAAAATATATTAACAAGTTTGGTTTACCTATAGCTTTGGCTGTAATAATTTTTAATAGATGTAACACTAAATGTGTGAACTCTTGCAAAGTGATTAAATTTTGAAGGATATATTCCAGTTTGATTTATAAGTACCTGTTATAATTGAGAAAGATGCTTGTATTATAATCATGTAGATCTTATACTTTTTAAACAGAAAATTTACATTGAGAGGTTTCATATTCAAAATGTGTAAAAATATTGGTGTACTGATATTTCACAATATCGGCCAGTTACTAACACTTTATGGCTGAATGATGTAAAAAATGATGCAATAATATCTTTCCAGGAATGCTTAAAATAATGTAAATAAATATTTCAGTGGCCTGTAATGGAAATGTCTGTATTTTTCCGATATTTGATTATTCCTATTTCCTTTTCTGCTTAATCTCAAACATTTCACTAACAAAATCAATATGTATAATGTGGCATTCAGACATCAATACAAACTTGATAACTTGTTCTTCTTCTTTTCTGCATATTGCATCTACATGTCAACCTGTGGAAATTGAAGCTCCATTAAATTGAATTACTTGGGCTCAAGGCAAACTACCACCTTTAGAATACTACATAAAGAAAACAAAATTGCTTAGATTTTTTATTGCTTATTGTAATGCCTATACCTCAGTTTTAATTTCAGTACGTTGGAGTCTTTCTTTGAATTCTTCTTATTCCTATCAGATTTTCTTGAACCAAGTTAATGTGCTTTTTTTTTTTGAAATCCATTTTTCTGACTTGAGCTGTGCAATGACATTTAATGATTACCTGAGTTATTTACAGACCATTCACAACTGTTCCTCTTTGATACTATAATTATTTTATATGCACATATTTCAAAAATAAAAATTCATGCTGATTAATGTCATGAATGTGTCACAAATGTTTAGATTCTTTTTAATTTTAAAATTAAGGTATAATTTCTAAAAATTTCTGAAAAACAAAATCAGCTAGTGGGCTTGTGTGTTTCTGCAGTCTAAAGCCTAGGCCAGCTGTTTCACATTTTTGACTCAATCTTACTTAGATTTAAAAAAAAAAAAAAAAAAAAGCAGAGCGGCAGAAGGTATGATGTATTTGTCATTAAAAAGAAAAAAGCACCAGGAAGCTTGGAGCCTAAATCCAAAAGCAGTGATTATCACCTTATTGTATGCATTTTTGTACTCTCATATTCCTGGTCTTTATCTGACACACATTCTATTGACATTTCCTTTGATTTTATTTCATAGTCTGTATTTAGTAGGCCATCGAAAAATCAATTTTGCCCCTGTACTGGTAGGGCTCTAGTGTAACATAATTTTCATAAGTAATATTTGTATGGCAGTTTGCATTCTGTGTGTGTGTGTGTGTGTGTGTGTGTGTGTGAGCACAGTTTCCATATCTGTATTGTAGCCACAGGCGCTTGTTCATGCTGATTGTCTCAGCTCTTCATTGGCTACGGTGCTGCCTACTTAACCAGTGTCTTTTCACTGAAAAATCTCAATAGTGCTTTTAATATTTAAGTGTTTCCAAATTTTCTTCTTTGCTCTGATATAACCAACAGGAAGAAAATCTTTAGATACGGAAAGCCTTGATCTTTTAACAGTGTCTCCTGTACAGTTATTTATATGTTATCTCATGAAATTACACCAAATGTAGTGAAATTGTTTTCTATCTTACTGGCAAAACTTTGAAAAAGGCGACTTTCACTTTAATTTTCTTTTTAAATATCTTTACAAAAGTCTCTACTGTAACATAAGTGCCGAATGCCAGAACAAATCCTAAAAAGTTAGCACAGTTGGTTTATATACATAATTGATGCATTTTTGTACCATCTTTGCCATTTAAACAAATACTTAAATATTCTCTCAAAAAAACTGAAGGTGACTAATTTTTCGGACAAAGGTACAAGAAATTATTAAAAAAAATAGTAATCAGAATCCTGCTTGACTTAACTAAATGTAAGTTACATTAGATATACGTTATTTATTTATTTGTTTGTTTATGATAGTACTGTGGTTATTAGGCAACTATAGCCAATATCATGTATCTGGACTTTAGCAAGACATGATACTCATCATCTAGTAAAAATATTTACTATTTATATATCTTATTATGTGCTTGACACTCTTCTAAGTACTTGATATTTCTTAACTCATTTGATCTAGTCAGCTATTCTGTGAAGTAGATGATATTTTCTCCATTGTACAGAATAAACTCAGGCTAGCAAGTAGCAAATGAATAATTTGAATTTTAGCCTGTCTGACCCTAGAACCCAGGTTTTTAACTGCAGTGTTATATGCCAGTCAATTTGAGAGTGATGGGATATCATAGAAATCTGTACTTTACCCTTCAAGTACCATGTCAGCATATAAAGCGAAAGAAGACTCGTTAGAAGCTTCAGCTCTCTTGCCCGAACTTTATCTTAGTTTTTTGAAATCTTTATCACCCATGAAGTTATTGAGGGATCCTATATGAAACTTGGAAGTTGAAGTTGAGAAAGATAAGTAGATGTGCTAAGTGGCAGATCTGGGATACAAAGGGAGCATGGGGTAAATCTTACAATAAATATAGCAGGGATTCATTTAAGTTGCTATGCTTGAATCCAATAGTGAAACAGGACAACATAAGGAAGAGCTAACTTAGAAACAAGCCATGTAAAAAAAGTCTCAGGAATTTTAACAGAGTCTTGCCCAATTGTGGTGTGGTTCTCAAAATAGTAAACTTAATCTTAGGTAGGCTGCATTAATATGTTGATTTATTGAGTAGTCTTACTGTGGTTAGGGCATAATTCTGAATTCATTCTCCAATTAATATTTTCTAATAATGCTTTAATGCCATTGGTATATATTTTTCATTTTTTCCAATCCATTATGTTATTAAAATTTAGTTAAAACTCTGTTCTCAAATTGAATTTAGATTGTATGTTCCCCCTTTTCCCCAATATAAGACAAAGATAGTTTGGAGTGGAGAAGAATTGAGTCATGGACTGAGATAAATGTCCTGCCTCTTTCTTTTTAAGGATAACTATTCCAGTGTCTTAGGTCAGAGAAGAGAGAGCAGCAAGTGCTAAGTGTGTCGTATTCAACAGTTGCTGTTCTTTCTTTGGTTTACTAACATCTGTGTAGCTCTCTAATGGGCTTCATATGTGAATTATCCGGACAACCCCACTGTAGAGTTCTTCGATATGGCAGATCTAATTCGAATACAAGCTAGCCTTTATTAGAGCAGGCTCTTAGCTGTATACCTGAAAGCCCCTTGTTTTGAGGGTCTCTATACTATTTTGTGACTCTAGCTGACCTACGTTTTATGTACTCACTTGACTAATGGGAAACACCTGTAACAGCCCTAAGTCTTTAGGCTTCTCGTCTGCAATACCTTGCATAGGTTTGTGAACCACTTCGGTGAAATGCACAGAATAGAAACCTCTGCACGAGTAATTAGAACAAAGATTCTCAAATTTTGTTTGGTAAATTTTAAATTAATGCAGATTCCTAGATTTGCTCCTGTCCCATCCGTTTTTGGATTCTATTCAGTAGATCTGATGTAAAGCCTAAGATGTTTTATTATTTGTTTATTTTTTTAAAGCATCTCAGTCAGTAGAGCTGGGAAACACTAAATTAGAGTGCCATAGTTAGAATCCTAAGATTCTGTATATATTTACTTTCCTTAAATGAAACATTTTTGTAATTGTGATATTACATTTAATATTTATTTATTTTAATTAATTTTTTTTATTTTTTAGGCGAGGCAGCCCTTGGTTCACCTCGCAGATTGCAAGGACCTTGTCAGCTTACGATCCTTTATTTATTTATTTTGTTTGTTTTTTAGGCCTACAGCACCAGGTCTTCCTAGGTGGTCTCCCATCCAAGTACTGACCCTGCTTAGCTTCTGAGATCAGACGGGATCAGGCTTGTGCAGGGTAGCATGGCCATAGACTACATTTAATATTTGAAAGCAACCATAGATAAAACATTTAGATAGTAATGCATGAGTTTGCAAAAATAACTTTACATAAAATATATTTCAGTTCATTTTTATGTGATAATATGTTGCTTCAAGACCTCAAAAATAGATCTGCTTTGTTGATCTGGTTTCCTTCTGTGAGTGCAGGAAACGAAGCCAATGAAGTAAAGGGTTAAGACCCCTTAGGGGAACAAAAAGAAAATAAAATTAACTTCAGAAATGACTATGATAATACCTCCCAAGGCAAACTGTTGGCAGACCAGCTAAGGGCTGATTGTGTACATGTGTGTGAGTGAAAATCAGCTAAAGGGTGTCAAGTACTCTTCTGAGTCACACTAGAGTCCCTTTATATTTATTTTCCAAACCAAGTAGTAGTTGCCATTTCCACAAGCCCACACAGTCCTATTATTTTCCTATCTTTGCTTTATAAATAGCTGGCTCTCACAGCACTTACTTCATGTTGAAAAATAATCAAATAATTGCACACTTCTCACATTTGGGACCTCATGGCCCACTAAATTTACATGGAATGACCAGTCTACAGATGTCTTTGGATAAGGCTTCTCTGAGGACCGACAATATTAATTTTAATTTTTAGTAAAATAATTTGTTTTAAAGGAGATGTGTTTTAACTGTATCACTACCAAATTATACACTGACCAGTTAGAAAAATTGTATGTTAGTAATTAATCCAGTATGAAGACAAGCATCTAAAAAACTACATGAATGTAAGAGAAATTTAAAAATGAGAAATTTCGAAAATAAATACAATTATTAAAATCAAATAAAAATTATATTAAAAATTATGTGACATATGTTTGGGTGAAAACCAGTATAAACATATTTAAATATTTTATTAAAACCCTTAAATTGACACCAAAAAACATTTTTTAAAAATTCAAAATAATAAATAAAGCTCATTTTCAATCTCATTGTTCTAGCTCAACCACTGCTAATATTCTGGAGCCTTAGCTTCCGTTTCTTTATTATGTGATATTTATTTGTAAAGAGTATTGCAGTCATAATGCTCATGTAATATGTATTCCCTCTCCATCAACTGACATTTTGTTATAAACATTTTGCACATTATTACCCATTACTCATAAACATAATTATAAATTATTGTACAGTATTTGATTAGGTAACATGATTTAATTATCTGTTCAATCACAGCTATATATGGCTTTCTCTTAGGTTTTACTATTACATATAGGACTGTTTCGGAGATCTATGACCCTAGGGTATTATATTTTGGAATATTTGTTTAGGCTAGATTACCAGAAGTGGGGCTATTAGGTTGAAGAGGCTAGACAATTAAAATTTTTATTTGTTTCAAAAGGTAAAATTGCTTTACATAACTTAACAGTGATCCTAGATAGATAAAGCCCCAATTCACAAACTTATTCATGTTTGATACTCATCCTTTTTAATATTGTGAAAATGATATTTCATTGTTTCTCACTTTATATAAAATACGAATTAGTGGATTATTGGAGATTAGTGGAGTTGAAAAGTTTTCTATGTGTGAAAAATCCATTTGTTTTCTCAGATACAAAATTTCCTTGGATATGGTTTTCTTTTTTACAATAAGAACTTTAATATTTTTTTCTGTTCATTTGTATAGGCTCTTCATAAAATAATGACCTTATCTGTCATTACTGCAAAAAAAATTATTATTATACTCAAATTTTACTTGTAATATGATCTAACTTCTCTGTCTTTTCTTGCTAGTGTATAAAATTTAAGCCAAATTTGTTTATATTTTAGAACAGTCAGAAATTCATAGATGTTTTATTAACTCTTTCCTACTATTACATTTAGTTTTATAAGTCACAACTTCAGAACGTGAAAGGTTAGAGAGATTAATTTAGTCAGTGAGAAAGCTGCTTCCTTGTGGGAAAGCACCTTTATCAAAGCTCTTGGATCAAAGAGCTGGCTTTGAGTCTCAGAGAAAGCAATTAAATTAAAAGTAAATTAGGATCTTGGCTCACAGCAAGAGCATGTAAAACATAATTCATCTTGATTCAGGGTTTTTAATCTTCCGTCATTGGCTATCAAAAATGTCACATAGGAAAAATAATTTCAGCTATATCTTTTTACTTTTATTTATTTATTTAATGGTGACATTGGTTAATACAATCCAATGTTTCAGCTGTACACTTTAATAGA
>NW_006434897.1:3811440-3826545 GCF_000325575.1 Pteropus alecto
AGCTATGTTTTTAACTTCGCTAAGTTTGGTCACTGATCCTTAGAAGCAAAATTTAAGTTATCATGTTTGAAGATAAAGTAGTTTTAGAGTCATTAAAAAACAAAAACACAACAGACTTCATCGATGATAATGTATTCTAATAATGTTATGTACTTTAATCTGCCATGTCTATCTTGGTGCCTAACTTGTAATAGGTATTGAATCTATAATCATAGAATGAATGGATGGATTTTCTGCAATAGAATGTGAAGAAGTCATTAACATGTCCTCATAATATGTTTGGAAGCACCAAAAGCCTTGCTAAAGAGTAGAAAAAGAAATAGAAAGAAAATGATACAAACTCGAAAGAACAGGGAGCACAACTCGATGAGCAGTGGAAATCAATGAAGGCAAAAATGGTCCATTTTCACCTCGTTCATTTTCAGGGACAGACCAATTTTACTTCATTGATTTTCAGTGCTCATTGAGTTGTGTTTTCCTGTTCTTTGGATGTGTTCTATTCTCTATCTTTTTAGCTTTACTTTTGTGTTTTATTTTAAATTGTAGTTGTTCAGAGATAGGCTTTGATGGTGAATTTTAGCTCAGTGAGACCATATTTGCTTTTTTGAATTTTCTGCTCTAAATCATATCATTACTTTTTAATACTTGGTGGTACTTTTCTGAAGACTCTGCTATAAATATTTTTTTCTTTACTTTGATCTATCAATCAGGTTTCCATGTATGAAAAATGTTTCTCTAAAATCAAAAGTGAGAAAATACAATTATATATCTTAAGATTTAAATTTATGAGTATAGTCTTTCAAATGATATATTTGATTCTGTTCAATTCACACATAAAGAAATATCTTACAGATGTATATTCATCACTCATATAGGCAATGTACTTTTGTAATTGCCAGGTACCATATTTCATATAGGTTTGTCTATAAGAAAGGCATTCTGATGTTATAGGTTCTTGTTTATGAGCATTAGAAAGATGGACTTGAGCTGGGGAGACTGACCTTGAAGCTGACAAAGAATAGATAATGTTCTGGATCACCACACCCATTGGTAACTGGAAGATAAGTGTTTGAGTTAGACTGATGAATTCTGGTTGGGCCATGAAAGGAGGTTCTTCTAAGTATTAATGATACTCATTATGTAATTAAAATGTGTCTAGATTCAGTCTGGATTTAGCAGGGATTCATCTAGAAGTTTGGTGGTATGGAAGAACTGTAGCCAATATTAGAATGAAAAAGTTGAGTGAGATGAATTATTTGACCAATAGGTATTTACAGTTTTTTTAGAGTATATAAAGCATTTATAACATGTAGAAACACACATGCAGTAGAGTTGCAATAAGTTGCAGTCACTTCCCAGTTTTTAAATATATGCACTTAGTGTAGAAACAATACATTAAAATAAGGAATTTGATAAATGCATGATAAAAGTAGAGGGACATCCTGCAAGTGTTTCAAGAGAGGAGATTCATTTCAGCAACTATATGAATAAACACTTTATATAGTATTTCAGCTCTGATCTCATGCTTGTGATTTCACTGACAATATATGTAGTGTTCCAGACTGAGAAAAGACAGAGAGTAAATTGATGGAAACTAGATTATAGAAGACTACATTTACCGAATAATCATATTTGGTCTGAATATAAGAATAGTCTAAGTATTTGTTTTAAAATGAACTGGAAAATTAGACTTTGGAAGGGCCTAGAAGATGAGCTATAGGTGTTTGGACTTTATTATAACCAGAGATGAAGCAATGAGGCAAAGTCAGGGTTAGGTTGTATCTGCTTTCTCGGTTGTAAAGTATGTTGTATTATAAAAATGAGACTTCTCCTTGATTATCTCCATATTCATTCATTCATGATTGAATTTCTCCATATTCATTCATTCATTCACTTTTATCATTCAATTGATTATCCAATTCATTATCTGTGACCAATGCATTAATTGTAATACATCTTAAGGACACAGTAGTACAAAAGTTTTCTCTCTTGGAAATTATAATAGTAGAAAGCTACTTTAATATGCTTGACTACCAAACATAAATACCCTGAAAGTAAGTGTTTTAATAGAAATAATAATTATTATGCCACAGAATTGTTCTTTATGGCACATTTGTAGATGCTCTCTATTACTGATATTAACATGGTCTTACTATCATGCTTCAGTTAGCAAAATTACCAAGAGTAAATTTACTTTCAGGTTGATAATCTAAGCTTTAGTGAAGTTTTCTGCGATTCTAAGCATGAAGTTGAGAATAATTCACATAACCGGAATGTATGAGAAAAAAACATATATATAGAAGTACGTAATCATATTTTGTGAGTTGTCACCTACTCATTCGTGAGTAGATTGCAAAGCTGTACACACACACACAAAGCTATTCATCTATTTATCTAACTATCTTTATATTTATTTACTTAGGAATATGTGGTATATGTGAGAAAGTATATGCATATGTGCATTAGATCTTGCCTTTGGAAAAGCAAATGCCCTGTCAGAATTATGCAGGAGATTTATTGGGGAAATGCCTGTGAGTGAAAAAGGGAAAGAATTCAAAGGAGGAAAGGAGGACCCTCAGAAAGTAATGCAGGACTGATCCCTGTGAAGGAAGAAGGGAAAGAAAGAGAGAAGGAAGGAAAGAAGGAAGGAAGGTTGGATTGGAAGACTCTTAGATGCAGCGGTTCTTGGAATATTTCACTTGCCTGTCAGAGAAGTCCTGCATCTTTCAGGGATGGGCATGCCTTAGTAATCCTGCTCTGCTTTGTCATTAGCTGAGAATAACTCATGGTTAGCATCTCAGCAAAAATGCAGTGGTGGATTCTAGGAAACAGAAGTGGGGCTCTTGTTCAATTATAGCCTCCACAGCAGGAAATTCGAGAGGTCCTTTTTCATAGACCCCACATGATATATGTATACACACATACATATTATGAAACATGTATTTTTATAGCACCCAAATGAATAATAAATATTTTAAAGCATCTTCATCATTAGTTATTATCATAGATACCATATTATTGGGATGCATTTTATTAGGATATTTTATTTCTTTCACTTATGTGTTAAAATTTCTATGTAGTACTTCCTACTATATCAGAGGATATAAATACACAAGTAACTTTGCCCATTGGATGCATTGTTGGAGACAATTACCTAGTTTTTTGTAAATGACTTTTAGCATCTAAAAATGAAATGTTATAGCTTATTTTTTTAATTTTCTTTTCAGATTTTGGTTCATTTTCTTTTATAAGTAGAAAATATTTAAGCCACGTATATAGAATCCTTTTATTTTATAATCTATTACGTTGGAGAGCTAAATTATGCCATCCTTACAAAAATTAAGACCGTTGACTGTTTCTTGCTTAATAAAATTAAAATAATAATTATGTCCCAAAGACAATATTACAAAACTGAATATAATTACAAATGTTTGCACTAAACCACAGGATGCATACTTTGGCCACAGCCAAAACATAATTAGATTTCTCAGAAATGCCTCCTAGTGTTTAAGAAAAACAGTCCTATATCACATTTGATACAAATAAATAAATAGTGTGACCTTTTTTTAGAAATATAAATTATAACAAAATACATGTTGTTTGCTCTGGTAGTATTAATGATAGTTGAATAATTTAGAATAAAAATGTCATAAAATATCTTTTCATACATTAAAACAATGACAATATAATTATATTTATGCCATTTCCCACTTGGTGGTCACTTGATTTCTTAATTCTATTATTCATTACTTCATACAGAGGGGAATATAAAGAAGAGAATTTAGGCAGGTGGAAGTGAGCATTAAGTCACAGTAGTAAATCTGGCCACTACCTTAGTGATAGAATTTTTTTCAGACTTTAAGAATCTAGCTGTTGATTCTCCAAAGAAATACAGTTTTATTGGTAAAGTGAAGCAAAAGCAAAGCTAAAAATCTATTATATTTGTCTCTGAAAATGTTATGTGAATCTTATGTAGTTTCAGAGCTGTAGTTTCTTATGGCATGGGGAAACCACGTCAAAGCTGCACTTCTACAATATTTCTGGATCACTTATTCACATTTTTTTTTGTGTGTTACTCAAACACAAAAACAGAACTATAGTATTAAAAGTACATCTTTTCTAAAATGTCAACTTTTAAATGTCATTTAATATATTTTTTCCTAAATGCTTGAGACTCTGCTGTGCTTCTAGCCATCCATATATTACAACTTCATGATTAAGGGGTGGAAATTAGTTCTACTTTTTTATGATCCTACTTTAAATATATATTGATTAAAACAATTTTAAGGGAATTTGTTTCTCAATTATACTCAGTAGAGAAAGCCTAATAGGGCTCATGTCTTTGAGGGTACTGGAATTTATGTGAAAGAAAAAAAAATCTCTAATTTTTCAATAATTTGGAGTAATATTTACTTCATTTACCCAGCAGGATTCATTGACTTTCACAGGAAAAACTTCTTACCTCCTAAGTGCTAAAAGAACAGTAGAGACATTTTCCTGCTCTTGTGAAACTTGTATTCCAGTATTCTTACAGTCATCAAGTCATTTATTTTCTAATACTCATATTCCTCAAACAGTCCACCATGGAATTAGTTATTTGATTGCAGCTTGGAAGCAAGTAGGAAGGAAAAATACAGGATGTCAGGAGAATATATAACCTAGGAACTATACCTGGTGTTGGGCCTGGAGAGGTGTCCTGAGGGAGTGGAATTAGAGCAGAAATCTGGAGAATGAGGAGACAGCAGCAAGGCAAACAGTGCAGGAAGGGTGTTCCAGTGAGAGGAAGTAGAATTTAAGAACACCCTAAAATGAGGAGCTTGAGGAAATGAAGGAAACCATTGTGACTGGGGCTCTGAAAGCAAGTTCTAATGATGTGGGAAGTGAGGCTGGAGAGAGGAGCAGGGGTGTTTATATGAGTCCTAATATAACTAAGAGTAAACTTTGGTGAATGTGTTATTCTTTGGGGACTTAATAAACTTCAGGTCACTTTCTGATACCAGAATGTAATAGTAAATTATATGACCTTATAGTTGCCCGTGATCTTGATTAATTCACCAAGATTTTTCCTTTTGATGAAAGACAAATTGCTGCTACCTCATACATTTAAAAATGAATTCTTAGTGAGCATTGTTGTAAAGATTGTATTCTTTGTATAGGTCACTTATCTTTATTTGGAAATGAGTTATATCAGTTGGTGGATGATACATCAGAAACTTAGAAATTTCTCCCATTTTTCCAAGTTCTTAAATTATATGGCAGTGAAAAGTTTTCTTTCTAAAGTGCTAAAGGTGTTTCTCAGTGGAAGCAATAAAATGAACTTTTTTGGCAGCTCTCCCAGAAAAAATCATCCCTCTAGCAATTTTGGAAATGAATAGGGAAAAATTATAAGGAATCTAAAATAAACTCACATTAGAGGCTTATATGATATATTATAGAGTGTGTATTGGGAACCATATTTTCTTCCACAACACTTTCAGGATTTTGTGGCTCTGTAAGGATGGGACAATGGACTCCTGTGAAAAATTTGGCATCTACTTCCAATTCTATACTGAAAATTCTTGAGTGATCTTATATATCAGTTTGAAATCTATTTTGAAAGTAAGTGAGAGGATACTGGAGTTTGACGGTTAGGAGATCTCTTCTTTCCACTAAATGCAACCTACAATATTGATGTCCACTAAATACATTAGGCAATGTAGAAGGTGCAACTCAGAGGTATAAGTTGGAGATCTCAAAGCCACTCCACTTTAATGAAAAAGAAAAAGTATATGTGAGGTTTGGCTCTAAAGCAAAATATCTATTAAACTGTGTGTCACTTCTGGGATCTATGTCGTATACTAACAGTTACACATTTGTGTGGAATAACAAATAATATGTAAATTACAGCAATATATAAAATACTGTACCTTAAGAAGGAATATAAGTTTCATTTGTCTTACCTTGCCTTACCTTGTCATGATAACCCCTAACTAGTCTTCCAATTTCCTGTATCTCCTCCCCATTACCTAAATTAGGCACACATACATTATTCTTTTTAAATCACTGTTATGTTACCAAGATTTGTGCCTAAAATCCTTCAATAATTCTCTTCTGCTTTATATATACATTCTCCTGTCTTCAACCTGTGCTTCTAGACTTATTTTTCACACTCCCTGTAATAGGCACAAATCTCATACTATAGTCTGTGTATATTCTGTGTTTTCTTACATTCAGGTTTTTGATCACATTAATCTTCCTGCTTGTTATAGTCTTCCCTCTATTTACTTTCCTGTACCACTTACGTATCAGTATACTTTAAAACCAAGCTCAAATGAGCGCTTACTTTATCCTTATGGAAATAACTGTTTTCTCATCAAATAGTGCTCTATGATACATTAATTATGCTTCTTTCATAGCACTTACTTCAATTTTCTTTACATTATTCATGTTTATCTGCTAGATTATAAAGAGGGTAAAGGTGCAAATTATATTGGAGTCATTTAGCTTGTCTTGAATAGTAAATATACATAGAATTAGTGAAAATATACATAAAATGAAAAAATATGTTACTTTCCTATGCATCAAGAAAATGCAGGCTTCATCTACAGATATAAATCAGGTTGAGTATTAGGCCAACTTGACAAAAGAATGTCTCAGTATAGGGAAAGTATAATCTAGTATTTTTTAAAAATTTATTTTATTAGTTTCAAGTATACAGTACATTGGTTAGATATTTATATAGTTTATAAAACGATCCCCCTAATTGCTCTTTCTAATCCTCTGGCTCTCCACCTAGCTATGACATTAAAGCTAACTGCATTCCCTATGCCGTGCTCCCCATCTCTGTGACCATCTATTAACTACTAATTTGTACTTTTTTAACCCTTCACTCCATTCTCCTAAGCCCCCAACCCACTTCCCCTCTGACCATCACCAGATTGTCCTCTATATTTGTGAGTCTGTTTTTGATTAGCTTGTTCTTTTTGTTCCTTAGATTCCACATGTAAGTGAAATCATACGGTATTTATCTTTCTCTGTCTGACTTATTTCACTCAGCATAATAACCTCTAGGTCCATCCATGTCATTGCAAACTGCAGTCTTTTTGAATTATCTTTACTCCACACCACAGTGACTATTGTAAATTGTGCTGCCATGAACATAGAGGTGCATAGATCTTTATGGATTATTGTTTTGGCTTTCTTTGGATAAATATCCAGAAGTGCAATTGCTGGGTCGGGTCATGTATCCATTTTTAATTTTTTGAGAACCCTCCAGACTGTTTTTGATAAATTTTTAAAATAAAGCTACCTAGGCCTTCAGTTTTCCCTTTGAGAAGTTTTTTTTTACCTACATGTTCCATTTTTTTAAATACATGTGAGGCTATTCATTTTTCTATGTCACCTTGTAGATTTGATAATTTGTATTTTAAGGAATTTATCAATTTCATCTAAATTACTAAACTTACTAACATAAAATTTGTATCATTCCCTTATTGTCTTTTGATGTCTGTGAAATTTGAACTTATTAAGTAACTCTTTCATTCCTGATACAGGTAAATTATATCTTCTGCCTTTTTTTCATGGTCAGTTTGATGGGAAGTTTGTTTTTTTTTTCCCCTACTGCTCTTTACAAAGACCAAGTTTTAGATTAATTTATAATCTCTGTTGTTTTGATTTTGTTTTTAATTTCATAACTTCTGTTCATATCTGTACTATATTTCTTCCTCTTGTTTATTTGGATTTAAAATTCTTTTTATTTAGTTAGTTATGTTCTTGAGGTAGAATAAGCCCTTTTTGAAATCTCTAGATCTCTGCCTTCTTGTTAAAACACTTTCTTTGACATATCTGCCTTTCCATTTGTGACAAACATAAGAAGGGAAATAATTAAGATTTTTAAATAATTATGTGAAAATTAGTATTTCTAGACAAAGAATTATTCAAATATCATTTTTATATGATAAACAAAATGTGAATTTTTTAATTAAATTTTTCAAGGTTACATTGGTTAATAGAATTATATTGATTTTAGGTGTACAATTCAATAATACATCATCTGTATACTGCTTTGTGAGTTCACCACCCAAAGTTAAATTTCCTTCCATCACCATACATTTGACCTCCTTTACCCTTCTCTGCCTCCCTTTCTCCCCCTCCTACTTCCTTCTGGTAACCAATAAACACTAAACTATTGTCTGTGTTTCTAGATTGCTGTGACTATCAGGAGTCTTTTATGATTCATATAAATTTTAGGATAAATTTTCCTACTTCTCTGAAAATGTCATTGGTATTTTGATAGACATTGCATTGAATCTATAGATTGCTTTGTATAGTATGGCCATTTAAACAATATTGTTTTTTTCTACCCATGAACACAGTATATGCTTTCATTTATTTGTATCTTCTTCAGTTTCTTTTTTCAATGACATAATTTTCTGAGAACAGGCTTTTACCTCCTTAGTTAATTTGATTCCCAGGTATTTTATAGTTTTTGATGCAATTGTAAATGGGATTGTTTTCTTTATTTCTCCTTTCACAAGTTCATCATTGGTGTATAAAAGTGCCACTGACTTCTGAATATTAATATTGTATCTTGAAACTTTACCAAATTCATCGATCAGTTCTAATAGTTTTTTGGTAGAATCTTTAGGGTTCTCTCTATATAGTATCATGTCATCAGCAAATAACAAGAGTTTTACTTCTTCCTTCCAATTCAGATACTTTTTATTTCTCTTTCTTGTGTTTTGCTCTGGCTAAGACTTCCCATATAGTGTTGAAGAGGAGTGATGAAAATGGGCATCCTTGAGTTGTTCCTGGTCTTAAGGAAAATGCTTTTAGCTTTTCCCCATTGAGTAAGATGTTAGCTGTAGGTTTGTCATATATGGTCTTTATTATATTGAGGTATGTTCCCTCTATTCCCACTTGGCTGAGAGTTTTTATTATAAATGGCTACTGGATTTTTTCGAATGTTTTTCTGCATCTGTTGATATGATCACATAGTGGGGTGTCATCTCAGTGAGGTATGAAGCCGTCAGGCCTACACAGCACCAGATTTGCTGCCAGCTCTGGGATATCACTGTGTGACCTACTGTCGTCTGTGATGGGCACACAAAACCACTGAGATTTGCCCAAGCGATACTGTATATCATGCTGGCACAGTCCCACAGACCTCTGTGATTCCCCTCAAAGACATCGCAGCTTGTACAGGCAGCAGTGGTCTGCCCACAACTGTTTTCCCCAAAATACGCTCACTGTGCTAGCCAAGGTCTGTTGCCTGCAGAGAATGTGCAACTTCATAGAAAAGTTGACAGGGCAGGGGAGGCTGCCTGTCAGTGGAATGCAAGCCATAGAAAAGTAGGGCAGGGGAGGCTGCCTGTCAGTGGAATGCAAGCACTTTGTGGCTTGAGTCAAGCAGGATCTCAGGGAGACAAGGGCCATTATGCCAATACGGCCTCAGTTTTGCTGCAACTTCTGTGCCTGGGTGTTCCCACTGTAGTCACAGAGCACAGTGAGACAAGCTGCCATCTGGGGCAGTCCCACAGACGCTTGCAATCCCAGGATGCAATATTGTAGCTCTTATAGGCAGCAGAGGTCTGTCTGCAACTGATTTCTGTGAAGTGCCTGCCTGGTGCTAGCCAAAGTTTGTTGCCTGTGTGGATTGGGAGACCAAGGGTCAGGGAAATGGTGGATCACTGTCAAAGGACCACCTGGGCCAATTTGTGGGTTGGGTGGGATGGGGTCTCAGGGAGACAATGACCTTCAGAGCAACATAGCCTCAGTCTTGTTGCAACTTCGGTAACCGTTCATGCATTCCCATAAAAAATCCCAGATCACAGCAAGACAAGCTGTTCTCTGGGATTGGCCCACAGATCCCTGAGATCCACCCCAGTTCATGTTGGCAGCAGTGATTTGCCTCAAATTTCTCTGTGGTCTCACACCTCTGGCTGCCAGCTAAGAATGTTTGGCCCTGATAAGGTGCAGGGCGTGGCAGCCATCCAGCAACAAAAGCCCTGGGCAATCTGCAGGTTGGGTGGGATGGGCTGATGTCCTCAGGCCAGAGCTTCCTAATGGCTCTGTGGGAGGGGTCTGCACATTCAAACTGGTGCCATCAGTAAGTTGCCCTGTAGGAGAACTGGACTAAAGCACTATGGTGGCTGCCTTTCCAGCCCTCGTTCTGTTGCCAGGTAATGGAGCCTTTCCCATTATGAATCTTGTGCAACCCTCTGACCCACTGCAGGTGTCCTGGGTGAGTGTCCATAGGTCAGAGAGCCTGTGCGTGGGCCCTTCAAAGGGGTGTGTAGGGTTTCAGTCTCCTGTCTCACCCAGACGGCCAGAATACCCTCTGGTTTTTATAGTCAGAGTTTTTGGAATCTCCTCTTCCTGGCCTGGGACCCTGGGCTGAGGAGCCCCCGAATGAGACCAGGATCCTCCTCTCCTTCAGAGGAGCCTCTGCAGCCTCGATCTCCCTCTCGGTGTTCCTCCACCACCTGTGGGTGCGGGTCTGGCCCAATTCAGAATTTTGCCCCTCCTACTGGCTTTCATGTGTCTCCTTTATATTATCAAATTTAAGTTTTATAATCAGCTGGACTTCAGATGATTCTCCATGTTGATTATTTTTTAATTTGTTTGTAATTTCAATGTGGACTTGGGAGGAGGCAAACCCTGCTTTCACCTAGTCTACCATCTTCCTTGAAGTTTTAAATTAGTGTTAATTTACTTATTCATTCATTGAAATTTTTCTACAATAATTTGTTGAGCATCAGCTTTGGTCTTGGAACAATATATGTGAGTAGTATGTGAATTCAAGATTTATATGACTCCAGCTGAATTTTTAAAAAAATGTGTCATTTGCTTTCAAGAGAGAAGGTGTAAGAGTATAATAAGCAGAAAACAAAAGAAGATATATTCAAAATTTAGTTGCGATGATCCTGTATTCGTCTGTACATAGGAGTTTGTGTTGAAATCTTGCTCCCTCCCCTTTAAGAAATTTCTCTACTACAAATTTTCATTGCTTTAAAATGAAAAAATAATAGTTTCTGCCATTGTAATATTGTTTTTTGCAAATAAGTTTCAGTACCTAGAATAAATGAGGCTACTTTGCAGTATGAGGTGGTGACAAAAAAAAGAGGTGATAAAATCAGTGGTGAAATGTGCAGTTAGAATAGCCTGAAGGATTTTTTTCTTTCAAAACAATTGGTATATTTGAGCTATGCCAAAAAATTCTGAATAAAAAATGGTTGTGTCTTTTCTTTTTAGCATAGAGAGTGAAATATTTTTACTTTTAATTTTTCTTTCATTTTATTCCCTAAATAAACACCTAGGTAAGCAACATTTTGCAAAATTATTAGTCTCTATGATATGTATAGTGATGATAAGATGAATCAGATGACCGAAGGTCTGGTCTTGGGTCAGCCACTGAATTAAATTCTGTGACCTTGGGAAATTCAGCTAAATACTTTCTACCTGAAAAACCCTATCTGCAAAATTTGGGGATTACTCTTCAAGAGTAATTTTTAAATTGCTTTGAGGAGTCCCAGTGGTTCACAAAGTCCCTTTAGGAACTGTCTGACAAGAAAGAGTGGCCTAGTGTTCCAGGCATCACCATTTTTAGTAATTGTTTTTGTATTCTTTTTTAATTATTTATTAAAATTCCTTTTACTATAGGTTTTGTGGCAGAAACAAAAACAACATAAAAGTAAAAAAATTCCATGGATTGAATCATTTCTAGGTTTCATACATTAATAATCTTACATTTCACCTCTCTAGAGCATAGATAGTGGCAGGTAAATATAATTGGAATTTTGTTCATTTCATTTATTCATCAATCATTTGTTGAGAGGTTTACTACATGTCAAGGGCTATGCCCAGTGTTGTGAGAATTCAGAGACCACAGAGTTCAAAATCTATTAGAGAACATAGACACATAAATATCTAAGGAAAAAAGTTCATGTGATAGGTGTTTTGCCAGGAGTAAGAATGAAGTGCCCTTGAAGCATATAGGCATCAACTATATGCTTCATACGCTTCATGCACCTGGCAGGTAAACAATCCATAATAACAGACTGATTTGAGTTTATTTTAGTTCCAGTGATTTCAAGTTCTGTTTTGAAACTGAAGCACTCTTTATTTCAGGATCATTAATTTTAAAGCAGATGCCTGAAGAAATATTATCTTTGAAAACACTTTTTATTTTTAAAACCATCATCACTTATTCATATATTACTTATTTTAATACAATATACCATTTTTAAACCTTTATAAAAAAGTTAAAGCACATAACTTGAAGTTCATAGGTTGTGAGAAATATGGAAATCATTGTGATGATAGCATAAAAGTGAAAACGTATATAATTGTTATAAATAATTCAGTATATAAATATGTACGTCAGAGTCCAAGTGAAATGTTCATTAAGACATGAACACCTGCCTGCTTCAAATTTTATTCTGTAGTAATTGAAGTAAATATTTGCTTGTAATAGTTAATTTTATGCATCAACGAAGCTAGGTCATGGTACTGAGATAGTTGGTCAAACATCATTCTAGATTTTTCTGTGAAGGCATTTCTTTTAGACGATAGTAACATTTAAATCAGTCAATTTTGAATAAAACAGATTATCCTTCCTAATGTGGGTGGGCCTCATCGAATCAGTTGAAAGGCTTAAGGAAAAGATTGACTTCCAAGGAAGATGAGAGAATTCTGCCATCAGATCACCTTTGGAGTCATACTGCAACTCGTTCCTTGGTTTCACTTGCTAAGCCACAATTAAATGAGCCAGTTCCTTAAAATATAAATCACTCTCTCCATATCCTGTGTGTGTGTGTGTGTGTGTGTCTGTACATCCTGTTGTTTTTGCTTCTCTGGAGAACCTTAACTGTTATATGCTTTAAGGCCTATACGGTTCTTACCATGTTATTATTGTTTTTGCTTCTCTGGAGAACCTTAACTGTTACATGCTTTAAGGCCTATACGGTTCTTACCATGTTATAATAGTCAGAATAAGGAAATGTGTCCCAAGCTAGAAAAATCACTCAGTTTATGAGATATGTATAGTTATGAAAATATTGAAAAGGCAAACACAATATCATCAAGATAATTGAATGCACAGATATTCTTTCAGTGTCAAAAAGCAATGGTGTGAATATGTAGGCCAGTTAAGTACTCATTCGTTTTATTTAGAAAGGGATGTCAATGAATTCTACAATGCTATCAAAAAAAGACTATCTAAACTCTCCTTACTTACCCCTTCTTGAATATCATGGTGACAGGCCTGGATATTTCTATAAAAATTCCATGGGATATTTGTGATCAAATTTGAGAACTACTGACAATATTCACCTATAACGGAGAAGAACTGACTTCGGTGATATATAACTCTTATGATTGTTATTATGATCATTAATAAGTTCTTAAGTTTAGTTCCCAAATAATTTTACCATTGCCATTGCTGTTCTTTTCCTTCTTTTGTCTTGTTTAGACTTTTTAGTGGAAATATAGGTTGTCGAACTCCTGGAATAAGCAAGACTCATTTGCAATTCCAAACTCTTTGAATTTCAAATATATCCTGAAGGTTTTCATGGATCTAGTAAAAGTGGACATTTATTTTATTGTTTTTCTTTTTTTAAAAAACATGATATGAAAAAAGAAGAGAATAATCTAGCGAAAAAGTACACAATTGTCAGCCTTTTCCCCCTAGTTATTTACATTTTAACAAATTTACATCTCTTTTAAAAAGAATATTACATAAAATATACATTTGAAAGTAAATGTACATACCACTCTGATGCATTTTCTCCCTTATTCATCAAATGTATTTTACTAAATATGTATTGATCATATTTATTGTTTTGCATGTTCAAAATGTGTGTATTCTACATATATATTTATATAACTTACTATTTTATATATTTATATAACTTACTATTTTAAGTTAACATTTTTTGATGTTTGCCAGAGTTATATACATAAGTCTGAGTTATGCACTTTTGTCGAGATTTTACTTTACAAATATATCAGAAACATTGTACTTATTCTCTTTTGGTTGTACATTTTAGTCATTTCAATTTTTTCTAATACAGTTTGTATAGTCCTCCTGGTATTTATGCCTATCTTTGTAAAAATAATATTTTAGTGAATATTCTTTACATATCATTCTGTACTGAGTCTTTTAAAATTTTTCATTAATTTTCAATTTTATGAAAAATGTCACTTAAAATATTTTCTTAATATTTAGTCAAAGTATATGACATAATTGTGGGGAAATGACGGAGTGAGAGATGTCCCCAGATCTCTCCCCTTGACACAACAATAAGCTGAACATCTAAAACTCAATAAAAAACACCCAAACTGCACGCCAGCACTTCTGAGTGTGGGATGTATGCATAAGAGCTGCCACAGGTCAGAACCCTGTGTGTCGGGCAGTGGACTGGGAGAAATAAAGAAGCTTCCTCTTGCAGCTGCCGGAGCTACCTGTAGGAGAAGGGGAAGGGGGGAAGGTATGACGAATTCCCTATACAGTCCTGCCTGAGAGAGTTGTGAGTTCCATGCAGCCGATGGCAGGGCATAGTGTCAAGAGCAGAAGGCAGAGAACAGGGATGGCAGAGACACAATGGTTGATTTTTATTGGCTCTGGTTGCAAAACTGAGGTTGAGCTGCAGCCCCCAAACCCCAACCCAAAGGGTCCCTCCTTCCACACCCTCTGAGACTGATCACTGTGGACCCCCAGGGGAATCTGAGCAAATACTGCTGAGACTGTTGCTGAGACTGACAGGGACTGAAACTGAGGGTAGCAAGCATGATTAAATATCTACAAGAAAATGAAAAAGCGTTATTGAGGCTTTATATAAAGCAGGGATCCAAGAGGCTTAGATGCCACCTACTGGAAACCAAAAGAAAAGTGCTTTCTTTACAGCAGGCTAAAGAGAGACCTTTATATAATAAATCTTTCTGGAAAAACAGCAGAATACACTTCCATTAATGTCCAGGAGGAGAAATAGTCCATTAAACACCACGAACAACCAAGGTGACAAAGCAGCTCAGAAAGAAAGAGAAAAATCTCCATAAAATAAGCTTATAGACATAAAAATATGCAACTTAAATGACAGAGAATTCAGGAAGGTACTTCCAAAAAAA
>NW_006434897.1:3831071-3839385 GCF_000325575.1 Pteropus alecto
CTAGACAACTCACAAAGGCCTGTCTGTAGCCATCATGAGAAGGGTAAGGTAAAACAAGGGGACTGAAACACCACCACCACCAAAAACCTCTGCGCTGTTCCGACAGGAGTCAGCCGTGCATTACCTCTTGATGTTAAGAACAGCTTCTTGTGGTACATATATAAAATGGAATATTAGCCATAAGAGGAGATGAAATACTGCCATTTGCGACAACATGGTTGCATCGCGAGATAATCATTCTAAGCGAAATAAGCCAGACAGAAAAAGTTGAAAATCACATGACATCATTTATATGTAGGATATAAGCAACAAATGAACAGGACAAATAGAGACTCATGGACATGGACTATAGACTAGTGGTTACCAGAGGGTAGGGGGTGTAGGAGGAGGGGGTAGGTATACGGGGTACAAGGAGTCAAATATAGGGGGGTAGGGGAAGGGTGAAGTAGGTAAAGGGGATCAAATATATGGTAGCTGAAGGAAATCGGCCTTTGGGTGGTGAAAACCCAATAGAATATACAGATGTCAAATTATAATGTACACCTGCAAATTATATAATTGTATTAACCAATGTTACCCCAATAAACTTAAGTTTTAAAAAGAAAAAAATTATATGGCATAAGTCCTAATATCTACATTAAGTAGTTTGCCCAGATACTACAAACATATATCATATATAACATGCATATTAAGTTTTTCTACTTATTTCTACTTTCTAGTTATGGAGGTGGTTTAGATTTTGATCTTATGGAACTTCCTACAGAACTCAGACAAGGAGTAGCATGTTAAGTATCTATCAAGCTAGTTGACATATGCTTGTGTTTTTTTTTAAAGGGCGCAGTAAAAGATATTTTTAAAGTAAAACATTTATCCAGGTATAGTGGTCATCTTTTCTAGCCAAAAACTCCAAAAATTTTAAAATGAGGAACTTCCCATATATTCTCTAAATGTCTTTTTCCTAAGAAGTCACATACTTTCAGAATAGATGATTATACAGCTATGTCCTATAAAACAATAGATTCTACATGAATATTTGTGGTAATATATACTTTTTCTTCAAGAAATGCATAAAACCTAAACTTATACTTTTGTTTCCTAAATTTTATTCCTTCCTCATCTCTGATATTCACTTTCTATAGAATATCTTTGCCATTTTTTGTTCATATTGATATATTTAAAGTTAAATTAAATTATATCAAACACCAACTAAGTGTTCCTCTCTTCTTTAGGTGCTTTATGTACGATATCTGATTGTATCTAGTTTTTAATCTCACAGAAGCTTTGGACTGATTGCGTGTAGTGTTTTTGTTATAGTTATTATTGTGTGGTTTCTTTTCTGTGTTTTTAATTATTGTGTAAATTTGCCATATTATCATAGTATGGACTGGTGTTAATCATTTCATCTTCAGTATGTTAGAGCAGATTTGAGACAGTGATTATTTTTTAAGGGGATACACTGTCATGCTAAAATTAGCAGGAAATGTGCTGATATTATTCCTAAGAAAGATCTTTATCATCTTAAAAATGTGTAATCCAGCTCTCTTTTTTTTTTCTACCATACCACTGAGATTTTATGTTACACTTTATATAGCTGAAATTTTTGTGTATTGTGGCAATCTCTGTGCAGATAGAATGTGTATTTGAAGTATTACAAAATATTTAAAATTTTTATGTATTCAAGTAGTAATAAGCATTACTCTAACACATAGTATTTAATTTTTGATCATGTACTTCCTTTAGGAAACAGATTTTTGTTTTCTCTCAGGAAAGGTCAATAAATAGCAATATACAATTACAACTCATAAAAATTGCATCACTAAATAAAAGTGTGATTATGGCTGATGTCAAAGACTGCAAATGCCAACCTATCTCAGTCTGGCAGGGAGCAGGCTTGAACTTTGGCAGGATTCTTGACCATTCTTATAACCAAGTCTGCTACTGGGAATAAATAGTGGGGACAGTCAACTTTGTTTCACTTCGCGTCATTGTTTTAAAATATGATAAATTAGAAAGGGTGTGGCTATTTTTTCCCCCCAACAACCCTTTGCTGGAAGCAAAAACAGATTTTGGGTTCAAGAATAAAGGTAAAGTTTTCAATTTGTGCTAAAGATCACCATTCAACACCAAAATAGTTTTGTTCTTGTTTTCTGAAAACTCAAGAAATAGAATTTAGAATTGGGCAAGGATAAAGAAAATGGCTTGCTAGTACTTACAGAGATTATTTCCTATAATTTGTAATTTAAGGGAATCCCCAACCAAAATATATTATTAAAACAGTTTTTTCTTGTAATTTGTGTTAAATTATTATATTATCTTGCTTAAAAAGTAAAATATGTAAATGCCTACCCATAGGATACTCCCAAATCATTCTTAATGTATCACTGAAGTCTTACAAATAGTAAAACTGCCGGTGCCTGTTGTGTAGATACATATAGCTGTATGTCATGATGTCTGATAAAGCTCTCCTTTATATTAGGACCATAACGACCAGAAAAAAAATGGATGCATCCTATTTTAAGGGACACAATTTTCTCTGGTTCAAATTTGAACAGATTTTAATCTCAATTTCCATAGAAATTCATGCTTATATGACATAGAAGTAAATTTATAGCATTATAAAATAAACCATGTAATAAATTGCTTGCAAAAATACCTTCATGTTTTATAATAGCTATCAATTGTTAAAGGCTATTATTAAATGTTTCTTGAGGATACCTTTACAATGAAGGTCAAACAATGGTTCTGATATATACTAACTAGTTACTATAAAGTTTTCAGTTAAAACTAATATTATTTCAGTTTTCTAATTCTGTCTCGTAATTCAAAGTCAGAAAATTATCAATCTAGATATCATAAATTATTCTCTCAAAGCAAAGTTTGTGCCATCAGCTACTTTCTTTAAGGCTTCTGGTTTGTGCCATTAATTGTAAACCTACGCCCCTACAGAAGCCCTCACTTGGATTGTTAATGTATATTTAAGTGCACATATAGATACATTTTCACTGAGTTTAAGTACACAGGATAAATTCTACTATCACAGAGTTTTGTCTGAAAATTTTGAATCACAACATTTATTGAATAACTTAACTTAATTAGTTCCTACTTTTAATCATTCAGATAAAACAGCAACAAAAAAAACTCCAATTTCTGCTGAGAAGTTTAACCAGTCTCAACTTTGAGATCAATAGTGAAATCAAGGGACGCAGACAAATCTTTATTCGAACATGCGATACCCAGTCCGGTTCATTGAAACTATAAACAGTGGTTTACGCAAATGAGCCAAAGATCACTCCTCATTTATTATTTCCATCCTGATTTTTTTTTCCCCTTTTTATGCCTTTTCTCTGACAGCTTTTTGCATAAAGATCCTTACATTAAAAAGTCAAAAATACTGGATTTAAGCCTCCCATTACTACTAACTTTAAGAAGAATTTAACTCCCAGCTGTCTGCCTTTTTTCCATGGTGGTAAGGGGAATACTGGAAGTTAGATTCATTGATGTTTAAGGACTCTGCTGGTTCCAGTCTCCATCTTAGAGTTTTATCTTACTGCCTCTATATGTTTCTTTGTTTTTCTTTTTCCTTTTATATTAAAAACCCGGTTGCTCCTTTCCTCTACTTCTCTAACATTGCAATGCTTCCTTTCTCTCCCCTTCTCCCATATTTATATGATAAATCATTTTGTGAGTCATCTCCATCCCATTCTCAAACATTCATAAAATATCTTTTCTTAAATTGTAGAGTACATGAATTACCTCTCATCTCCATCATCCCTTTCTATCTTCTTATATAGTTTATAATCTGTCATGAACAAAGTAATAATCAGAACTGTCATAACGAGACCAAAGGAATGAGAAAGATAGTGGAAATGACATAGCTCTGGATGAAACTGCTTTCATTGTGCCCTCTCTGTTAGCAACTTAGCCTCACAGTATTCTAAAGAGGCTTTTTTTACTACATTCTCTTTCCTGTCCTAACCCCAATTCGAACAAAGACTTCAGATCATCTCATTTCAGTTAGGAGAAAGACTGTTCTCTTTAATGTTAGACATAAAGCTGTAGCTTTTCATACCAGAAGGATTTTATGTAGTAGATATATTAACTTTTGCTCTACTCACTTTAGCACAGTCTAGGTGAATTAGGAAAATATATTTAACTACTTTCTTCTGATGACAAAACAATACAACGTCTACTAACTCTGTGTGTAAGTTTTAAGAATGTCAAAACTCCTCAAAAAATATATCACATTTATTCAACTATTTTATAACATGTGGCAGGCTCCAAGGAATCAAAAATAAAAAAGACAAGTTTATTGATCTCAAAGAGCTTACAATCTTGTAGGTGAGCTAGAAACCTAAGAACAAAAATGTTAAAATGATGGATGTATTTCAAAATAGGAGTATGTATAAAACATAGCAAGTATAGAAAAGTACCTGATTCTCATAGGAGGTTAAGGGAAGTGCTTCACAGATATAAACTCTTGTGGACAGTTTTGAAAAGTAAGAATATATGTCAGAAAAGGAGTGAAGAGGGAGGTGGAGGAAGTTTCCGGCAGAGAGAACATAAACGACAAGACAGTATCAATATTGAAACTTTAATTCATGGGATTTCATAAAAGCCAAAATGGAAAATACCGTTTTTAGTACAAGATATGATTTCACTGGATTGCTTAATTTGTTTGCTTATTAGTATTTTGAAGCTTCTTTAAAAAATTACATAGAGTTATAATTTACTAGCAGTAAGAAAAAAAGCTAGTAGGGATATGAATGATGTGGCATTTTCATTGTAGTTTCATCAAAGTTTTCATTGAGGTAGAGCTTACATTCCTCTAATTGGATACTTTCTTTAAAAAGTATTAAATATTTCTTAGCAGTTTATAAAGCATATAATCTTGTTTGTTTGAAAATCCTGTTTGACATATCCTTCTGTTTAGTGTTGGTATTAAATTAGATGCCAGTAAAATAAATAGTGAAATTGTGAGATGTTAATATAGTGGTCAGTTCAGTTTTCTACCCATTTCCACTAATGTGAAAAGTATCTAACATATTTGCATAAATCTTGACTTGTAAATCTGATAATAGACAAAATTGCAAATTTCATTAATATACATCTATATGACAATAAACAATATAGACAAAAGAAAGATCCTATATAGGCAAAGGTTGACATTCACACAAAACCCTTTTGTATTATTTTTATCATTTAGATTTTCATTGCCTTCAAACATTTTTGTACGGATTTCAACTTATTTTCTTTTTTAAATAATTGGTCCTATATTTATTTTCTTATTATTTTTCAGATTTTGCTTATATTAACTTTTTCCTACATTTTAATCCCATCTTCAACCCTTTTTTTTCTGTACAACTTATTTTTCTGTTAAACGAATTAAACTGTTCAGCTTTTAAAATTCATTTTTCATTCTCTATATTGTTACTATCTATGAAACTAGGCTTAAAATTGGCACAAATTTTTATCTCAAATAAGTGATATTTTGGAAGCCCGTTAAGTGTAGTATGCCTTGGAAATGACTGATATGGAAAGATTATATTAAAACTGTATTAATGATGGAAATGTAAATTTACCTACGAGTATTTGCATAAATCTTGAGACAAAGAAAGGAAAAGCTAGATTATCAATACTATATGTATATGAGATATTGTCATGAATCCAGACTCTGTTAGCAATTATCCATACTAAGAGATACGTTAATTTATCCGCCCAATGCAAACCTAATTATAGTACTATACAAACATTGTATCAAGTTCTGGAGATACAAATAAAAATAATGTTATTTAACATTTATTGAGTGCTTGTTATATATTATCAAGTTCAGGGCTTTCATCATTGGCTATTATAATCCTTCAATAATCATCGTGAACAGGTGTTGTTATTAGCCAAATTATTTAGATGAGAATATTAAAACTAAGAGAAATTAAATAACTCTTCCAAGGTCACTCAGCTAGTAGAAAGTTGCAGCACAGGTACTGGATCCTAGTTCTATCAAAGCCCATGCCCACTACCTAATGTACTTTAGAAACTTCACTTGCTAAAAACCTTTGGTCATTATGAAGGTATATTTACTCATCAGGAAAATTTCTAATCGAAGAGACTTCTCCTTGAATATATTTTCTTTAATTTCAAGTTATTTTGTATTCTATTTTGGAAAACAGAAAAGAACAAAAAGTTTGTTTTTCATTATAAGATAACATCTACTTCCTGTATTGGAGCAATCCAGTGAGGAGAGTTATAGTAATTGATACTGGATCAGGAGAAGAGTTACAGCAAAAAGATACAAACAAACAAACAAACAAACAATAAAACCAAACTAATGAAACAATCAAAACCCCAAACCACAACAAAAATACAAGGTTTTGGAAAATAATACTAAATTCATCAGCTTTAAGGTCCCCATACTTTATTATTTTTTTGAACGCGTGAATGATTAGAGTTAATGAGAGATCTTTGGAGATAATAAAACAAACCTGAGGAGACTTAAGCCACAGAGAAAGGTTAATTACTCTCTGAATTATTTTCACAATAATAAAGGTTCATATTCCTTAGTATATTAAGACAAAATTTTAAAAGTACAGTTATATAAATAAAGGACACACTGATGCCCTTAGTCTCGGAGATAATCATTACATATACACAAAATCTTTATAGTATATCCCAAACTTTGCTGAAAGCACAAATGAGTTATAGATATATTAAAATTTTGTTTAGAAAGCATTTATGAAAACATTCCAAATTTTTTAACCCAAATAAAGGAATGGAAATAGATATTCTCACACTGATATTTCTAGTTTCCAGCTAAGTTTCCTAAACTATAATTGAATGTGGAATTTGAATATGGGAGACAATTTCCCCAGAATACTAAATTTCTCAGTTTTTTATCAGCTAAATATTGAAAACCCTCTAATTAAATTTCTAAAAGGACTTAAGATAGTCAGAGAGAGGCAAATATTTTTCACTTTAATTTTAACCGTAAATGGAAAGGGAACTCAAATATGGCTTAAAGTAATTCAAATTTCTGATTACAAAAATAATGCCAATTTGATTTAAAAATAATACCAATCACTAATCAGTAAACTGACACAGATCAATGGAACAGAATAGAGGCCAACACTATGCCTACACATATACAATATAGTCAATAGTTTATAACAAAGTAGCCTAGAATATACAGTGAGGGAAGGGACAGTCTCTTTAATAAATGATGTTTGAAAAATTGGACAGCCACATGTGTAAGAATGAAACTGAAACACTGCCTTAGAGCATGCACAAGACCTGAAACCATAACACTCCTGTAAGAAAACAGGGAGTAAGCTCCATGACATTGGTCTTGGCAGTGATTTTTTGGATCTGACACCAAAAGCAAAGGCACCATTTCAACAAGAATTGATGAAACACTTGCTCTACCACTGTTATCTTGCCCAGTGTAGGGTACATAAAAGCCAAAAAATTAATGTATTTGTTCCAAAAAAAATTCTATGACAGTATTGGAGTTATAAGATTAAGATGAAACTTAATGGAAAAAAAACAGTTGTACCCTTTGAGTGATAGCTTAGCTACAGAATTTTAGCATTGCATGGTAATTTTATGTGTTGATAAATTTGTTTTCTATTTTAAAATTCCTTTAAGAAATCAGTGTTTCTTTATATTAAACATAAGATATTAAACTTTTTGCAAATATTTTCTCATTTAATCATTACTACAACCCAATGTTATATATTCTTATATTATCCCTAGAGGACAAAACTATGGCATACCGGGATTATAGAACTTGTCCAAAATCAAAAAGCTAGTAAAATGTTATGTATATTGAAATAAAACTGTTATATGGTTCGATATCCTTAATACTTCATTAATTAATCTAATCGTGTTCACTGGTTAAAAATTATTAAAATAATAAAGTAATTTATTAATGGCAAATACAAATTTACATATATCTCTGAACTTATTAACATTATAACCATTAAGTAAAGAAAAAACACTTGATAGATATTTCTAAATACTATGGCATTTATAGCTATAGTTCTAAAAAGATTATATATTATGGTTTTACCTAATGACCAAATATGGATGTTTAAAATGATGAAATTATTAAAACATATCAATGAAGTTCATTGAGGAATGAAATATTGTTTTTCAGTCTCTAATTTATAAGGCTAATAAAATTGACATAATATATACAGTTGACTCTTAAACAATGCAGGGGTTAGGGGGGTCATTGCCCCATAGACGAAAATCTTTTTATAATTTGACTCCACCGAAACTTAACAACTAGTAGTCTGCTGTTGACCAGAAGCCTTACTAA
>NW_006434897.1:3839629-3860859 GCF_000325575.1 Pteropus alecto
AAATGAAATGTGAAAATTTAAAACTCTCCAAAATGGAGGGGGTTCTACAAATACAAGAATGACAATACTATTCTATTTGTCGGGGGTGGGGATAGACAGATGGGGATTGAATGTGTGTGCGTGTTTAGTATTATTAAATGTATAAAGATGTTCTTAAATAAATTAGGCATGGGAAAATATTTTTGTTGTAATGTAGCTACTTGGGCACTGGGAAAAAAATCTAACAGTTTTGTTTTTTTTTTAAACTATAATTGTTTTGCTTTGCTAATGTAGCACTTATTTTCCCATATGCAAAAATACTTAAGGTCTCAATGGTTACCCTTATCTCAGTATCACTGCAGAGAGATTAGCAATCTGCATCTAAAATCAAGTCATTTAGTTTAGAATAAATGGACAGACACATCTTTGCAGTTAAAAGACACAGTTCTCAGTGACCCAGTTTTCGGCATATTACTGTCACGGTTCAGTCTAGGTTTTCCAAATACTGTTTCTGTGCTTACTGAGCCAGAGACAGCATTCTTGATTGTGTCAGTTTATCCTTGAATACCTTTAGTATGTGAATCCATGCATTCTACTCACCATTTATCACTCTAACCTTTTAAGGCAGATGAAACACAAATATAGAAGTATATTTTAGCTCTTCTATAGGGTCATCAATACCCTGGACTATATTTTGGTTTTAATATATATTGAAGTTTTTAGAAAGAAAAATGCTTTAAATTGCATTTTTGAAAGAAAATTGTTCTAAAATAAAATTTTAATTCATTTAAAATTTTATATATAAACACACATGATACACATACATACATGCCCTAAAATGCATGCTTTTTATAAGACTTACATCTTTTTAAGAATAAGACCAACCCTGAAAATAGTATATACTCACATTTTTGTTGACTTAATGACCACATAAGTAAATGAAGAAACTACCCTTGAAATTAATCAAAATTACATTTAAAAATTAATTGCATACTGTTTGATATCGTAGAATGATTTTCTCTGTATTACTGCATTTATATTACCTTTGGTTTTCTTTACTACCAAGCTTTGATTTACACAGTTCCTTGTTCCCAGTGCTCTCCTTCTTCATCTTTGCTGCCTAAGCTAAACATATTACTGAAATATAAAATGTAACTTACTTTTTTACTGAAGAAGTTAGTGGCATTATACCTCCACCAAATGAATTTTCATATTTTAAGTTTATTCCTGAAGAAGCCTTGTTTGCTTGATTCCTATACAATTGCATTTTAATAGCATAACTTGAAGTTAATAAACTTGTTATAAATTTTAATTAGAGATTGCTTAACCTACTTTTAAAATGTTAAAGGCATACCTCATTTTATTACACTTCCCAGATGTTTGCATTTTTTTTACAAATTGAAGGTTTGTGGCAACCGTGTGTGGAGCAAGTCTTTTGGCACCACTTTCCAACTTCATGTCTCTGTGTCACATTTTGGTGATATTCACAACCTTTCAAACTTTTTCATTATTATTATATTTATTATATTGATCTATGATTAGTGATCACTATAGTGATTTAGTGATCACTATATCACTGTATCAGTGATCTTTGATGTTTTGAAACATAGACACAGACAACAGTATGGTGCGTACCAGAGGGAAAGGAGGGTGAAGCAGATTTAAAAAGGATAAAGGGGTCAAATATATGGTGATGGAAAGAGATTTGACTTTGTGAGTGGTGATCACACAATGCACTATACAGGTGATGTATTATTGAATCGTATGCTTGAAACCTACATAGTTTTATTAACCAATGTTACCCCAATAAATTTGATGAAATTAAAAAAATTGTTTTGAGGCCTCATGAACCACCCCCCATATAAGACAGCAAATTTAATTGATAAATGTTGTGTTTTAACTGTTCCATCGACCAGTCCTTCCTTTGTCTCTCTTCCTCTCTTTAGGCCTCTTTTTTCCGTGAGACATAACAATACTGAACAACAATAAATAACTCTACAATGGTCTCTGAGTGTTCAAGGAAACGAAGAGTCGCACATCTCTCACTTTAAGTCAAAAGCTAGAAATGATTAAAGCTTAGAAAGGCATGTCGATAGCCAGACATAGGCCAAAAGGTAGGCTTCTTGTGTCAAAAAGCAAAGTTATGAGTGCAAAGTAAAAGTTTTTGAAGAAAATTAAAAATGCTACTCCAGTGAACACTTGGATGATAAAAGTGAAACAGCTTTATGTTTTAGTGGTCTGGATAGAAGATCAAACCAGCTATAACATTCCTTTAAGCCAAAGCCTAATCCAGACGAAGGCCCTAATTCTCTTCTGTGATATGAAAGCTAAGAGAGGTGAAGCTGCGGAAGAAAAGTTTGAAGCTAGCAAAAGTCAGTTCATGAGACTTAAGGAAAGAAATCATCTCCATAACATAGATTCAAGGTACAGCAGCAAGTGCTGATGTAGAAACTGTAGCAAGTTACCAGAAGATCTAGAAAGATAATTAATGAAGGTAGCCACACTAAACAACATATTTTCAATGTAGACAAAATAGCCTTATATTGTAAGAAGATGACGTCTAGGACTTTTATAGGTAGAAAATAGAAAGAAAACAATGCATGGCTTTAGTGCTTCAAAGGACAGGCTGACTCTTGTTATGGGCTAATGCAGCAGTGACTTTAAGTTTAAGCCAGTGCTCATTTACCATTCTGAAAATCTAGGGCTCCTAAGAATTATGCTAACTCTACTCAATTTGTGCTCTATAAATGGAATAACAAAGCCTGAATGACAGTGCATCTGTTTGCAATATTGTTTACTGAATATTTTAAGCCCACAGTTGAGACCTACTGCTTGGAAAAAATAATGGCCATTGGGAACAAGTTCTTTAGGACCTGAGTTGTGAAAAGGAAAGTATGAAATAGTTTTAATGAGCATGCCTTGAGTATACTTCTATGACATTATTAAGTAGATGGCTTTCGTTGCACGCATTTTTAATATATATGTCTTACCCTGGTTTTTTCTTCATAGCTTATTATCCTATCTGTGAACATTCTCCTCCTTTTGTCCCCACTACCAATTCAGTGTTCAGAATTTTTTGTCCACTTTTCTTTAACTCAAGTGTTTACTATTAATGATAATTCTGGATGGGAGCCCTCAAAGAAGTACTTTGTAGGAACGAAATTTTAGTCTTTAAGGTCCAAAAGAGACATATCAAAGGCTTCTTAAGATTTATCAACTTCCTTTGTTGAGCTGGCTTGCTTCAGAGTGTAGCTGCTTCTCTGAGAATCATCACATTGTTAGAACTTATTAAAAGAAGATAAATGTCTCATGTGAACCATTTGAAAAGACTACAATTCAGATATTGGTAGTTATTGATCAATGTTTATTTAACAGTGTGGTCATTTCAAAGGAAATGTAATAAAAGAAAACATTGTATCTAGCATGTAATTATGGTACCAGATTAATGGACTTCTTTCAAGTTTGGTGTTTGCAAGTTAGAGAAAGAATTTTATGGTTATTAAGAAGTTAGGAAGTTCTATAGGCTCTGCTAGTTTCTTCTGAGTGAAAATGAATTTATTATACTATGGTCCAAGTATAATTCATAATTAAATTTAACCATTATATTACCAACTAGTAATATGGTTACATATTATATTATCAAATAGTAATATGATAATATGGTTATATGGAGAAATGTCTAAGTTATCCAAAGAAAGTTTTAAAAAATATTTTTATTTGAAGTTTTTTTTACTATATTAATCAGAAATATGTACCAAACATTTACAGTATCTTAAATATTGTGCTGTTTAATGTACACAAAAACAGTATAAAATAGATACTATGATAGTTCTCATTTTACCTATGGGAAAACAGGCACAGACACATTTTTTAATTTGTCTTATAAAGCTGAGATCATGGACAGGTTTTTGCTACGATAGGAACCTCATCATGTTATAGTTTTCTTTAAAAGAGTCAAACTTGGTGAATAAATTATATCTTTGGCTTTTGTTATCTAGTATAAACCTCGCTGAGCATTACAATTTTAAAATTTTATCCTAATTCTTTTTTTTTTTTTTACTAATTTTTGTGTTCTTTTTAATACTATTTTATCCTAATTCTTAACAGCTGTTGTCTAATCTTAATTGCTGAATCATAGCATAGTCATTAATTTTGTAAAATTCTTGATTATTATCTGTTCATTATATTTCTTTTGGCTATTGGCTCTTCTTTTGAGACTCCAATTTCATATATATTCGACAATTTGCATTGTCTCAGCTTTTGAATGCTCTGTTCAGCTTTTAATCTTTTTTTTTCTTTTTCTGTTGTAGTTTAGAGAACTTTTTTTTTTTAAACTAGCTTCATGTTATGTTCACTCTTCAGCTGTATCTATTCTGTTGATGAACCCATTGCTGGAATTTTTAGTCTTTGATATCATGATTTTTATATTAGTTATTGTCTGAATACTACACTTTTAATAAAGGTACAATGTGACACAATCTGTGACCTAATTCATGTCAAAATTCTGCTTACATTCTTACAATTCTGTTTAGGATTGCAAGAGAACACAGGTCCCAACCACCAGCGAGAAAGGCTGAATAATTTACAAAATCGTAATTTTGTTTAACCCATCAAAGAGCTGAGGTCATAAGAATGAGTACAAATAAAACAGCATCCCTAACATGTCTATTTGAAATAGCTTGGAGAAGCCTCACAAGGAAATCAGCACTCACTCAAAGCTATTTCCCTTGTTTCCATGGGGTGCCTTTGAGAAAGATTGGAGGTAAACAGAACACTGGGGAGAACCCATTCAGTGGTCCTGGCATGACTGAGATAATGACTGCTACTGAGGAACAGTTGTGAAATTCCATCTACTTCTCTAAACTCTTTCAAGAAGCAAACTCCTAAGGTCACTGGGAGGTGGGAAACAAACTCACCCCTAGGAGCAAGGCAAAACCCCATTGTTTCTAAGGTCAAAATATATGCAAAGCCCATGTGCTTCTGGGGGAAAAGATAGGAAACCCTCTTTCCCCTTGGGACTCACTCAGAGACCCATTAATGCTGGGGAAGGATAGAAGAAAATTTCCTCTGCCCCAGAATGAGTAGTGAGAAATCAGTTTGGGCTCAGAAGTCTGTACTGTGAGCAAGCACAGGTCTGATAATCCTGGGGAAAAAGCCACAGATTACCTTTCACTCAAGAGTAATTACAGATACAAGCAAAGTTTAACTTTATGGGGAGGAGAAATAGCAATGCTAAGAAAACTCCAGTCAAGAAGACTCAGGAACGCAGAGATCATCTTAAGACAGACCAAACTAGGACAACAGAGAACCCACCTACTTTACACCACAAGCCTACCTATATTACCTTTTCATAATGTTGTTGTGATGTTATATTAGCCATTGGGTATAAAGCACAATGCCTTCAGTGGGTGAGGCCTCAAGAAATATTGCTACCAATAAAAATATTACAAATGGGAAAATTAATATGAAGTAAATATGGTTACTATGGCTACTACTGTTACTACAAACAGTAGTAATAAAAAATGGAGATTTAGGAGGTTTAGATTGTACTGTGGAGTCAATAACTGTATAACTTAAAAAAAGATACTTTATTTTAACTTTAAAACTCAACAGAAATAATTTATTTATTTTTCATGTGTGTCTGCCAAAATATATATTTTATTTAGTTCTCTGAAATTTCTCTAATTTGCATCCTTCTTACAAAAGATCTTTTGGGTATAGAAGGAATATGGGAAAAATAATATTAGCAAAAATCAATTTAAAAAAAGTCTGATCCAGTAATTTAAACAGGATCTTGTTGAAGTCAGTGTCTTTGAGAGACTAATTCAATATTAAGTTTTCCCCATTTTTCCTTTGCTCCTCTCACAGTTGGCATTAGCAATATGAGGAAAAGGCTTAAATGACTTTGAGCATTCAGGAGAAAGGAGACCTTTCACCTTATTTCCCAGGCTATTCTTTGGGTGCTTACAAATAAACAAACAAACAAAAATATCTTGACTTTAGTAAGGAGAAACTCAAAAGGATTATTGCAATAAAGGTTGGATGACTTTTGTGACTGTTGCAGTATTGAAAATCTACCAGGGGATCTGCAAATGAACAAAAGGCAGCAGAACAGGGCTTTCCTTTTGCAGGGGAGAATAAACAAAGCTAGAAATAACCAGGTGTGGGGAATCGGGATGAGCGATGGTGTGGTAGGACAGTTGATCTGGGAATATTTTTCCATGAGGTCAGCCAATTCTCGAGAGAGGCGGCAAAGGAGTTTTTTGGCATTGCAATCATCAAAAGTGGGTGAAGTTTCAGGGGCCTGGGGAAGGAGAGAAGCTTGACTACATTTTGTTCAAGTTATTGGGCATTTTGTCCAAATTGCTCACTGAGGAAAAGCAGTTCAGCTAATCATTTAGGAGACAAAGAATGAAAATTTGGAGAGTCTTTGTCTGGCCTTATGATAGGTAAAACAGGGGTTACCTGCGAATCATCTAAGTCATATAGGGAAGGGTGGTTTTTGCAGGCAGCCGTTTCTGAGAGCACAGAAGGGCTGAGGAATTGCATGACTGTTGCTGTTTTTTAGGAGCATAGGACTGTTAAAATTCAACATGTCACTACCAAGTGGAACTTTGCTGGCAAGCGCTGCCAATTTCCGCTAAACCTGCAGTCTCCTTTTTCTGAGCTCAGTCAGGGAGAGACTGAGGTTAGATGGCTCAGTTTCCTGTTGCCAATGAGAGTTGGTGCTTAAGACTGCTGTGCGTCTATGCCAAAGGCTTACTTTGGCTCTTGTTCTAGATTGCCCTTTCCTCAGCAACAATGCTTCAGCCACAGAGAATTACAACTCGGGTCTGCCAATTCTCAACTCAGTATTACACACTAGGAAGGAACTGAAGGGTGCAAGCCAGGAGAGCTGGCTGCCTGACCATACTTATTTACTCTCTTAATTCCTTGTAAACAGAAGTTTTGGTGGTGAATCACTCTGTACTGTGACTTTTCCCAAAATCTGAATTTTAGAGTCGTGAACAGCCTCTTTTTTCCATTCTGTTTTCCCCCCAGTTTTATTGAGATATAATAGACACACAACAATGTATTATTAGCTTAAGGTGTACAACAAAATGCTTTTATACATGTATATATTGTGAAATGATTTACCACAAAAAATTAACATCATAATTTTTTAAAACATATTTTTCCTTACACATTATTTAATACATCAAAATATATCAAAACCATATCATTAAATCCATCCAAAGCACATTCAGATACTCATTAGTTAGTCAAAGTCACAATTTTTTGAAAGTCTTTCTTAAAATTGTTAGTGCATTTTGGTTGGTACAGGTGAATATTTTTGTGTAACAGCAACACCAACAAATAAAATCATATCATCGAGAGAGTGGAATTTTAAAAAATTAAACACTGATGAGGTAATGCATTTAATTTGCTCATCATGAAAGTAAATTATTTCTCTTGAAGTAAAAGATAGCTATTTTTCTGTTAAATTTAGTAAATTTTCAAAATGAAAAAGCCACAGTGATTTAGGAGCTAGTTGTTTGTATGAAGAATTATTCCAAACAATACAATTGAAAGAATATTTAATTAGAATTATCCACCAGGGTTACTATTTTTTAAGTAATTTATTTGTGGTTTTGCTCAGGAAAATTTTCAAGTTGGATATAAGAATTCTGATGTTCATGGTTTTATAATAACAGATATGTCAGAGTTTTTGACTCTCTTCTCTTTCCAGTTTAAATTGATAACAAAAAAATGGAAATTTATTCTGCCTATTTGTAGCCTTCATCGTATTCAAAGTTAAAAGATACATTTGAATAGTATGAGTTGGAGAGGATAGCAGGTGATCAGGATTAATTAGGAATGCATATGTGGAAATAGAGTTAGAAGTACAAATTATACGCATCTTCATTGGTGGTTTGTGAAAAATGAAATGCCAGCTTTCTAATTTGCATATAATTTCTATTCATTTTATGAGCCATTGTAAGGCATTCTGATCCATTCAGTTTAGTGTATTTATCTTAAGAGTTCATTAAGCTGACTAACAAATAGACACATGTTTTTTTTGAGGTGGACAGCATACTGAAGCTAGTAGATTTCTAAGATGCTTTAGACCCTGGCTAGTTATTTTATTGGTGTGCTAAGCTCATATCCATCATTGACCATAAGTGCATATAAGGAGCAATAAACCATGCTATTGAAACATAAAATCCAACATTTTACCTAAAAGTAAAAACAATAATCTATTAGAATGGAATAAGAAAAATATCTGGAGTAGGAGTTTAGCAGCTATTATTGTCTTTTTATATTTTATGTTCTTGTTTACTTACCTTTTTTCCTAATATACAGTAAGCAACATATAGGCAGATTCTAGGTCTTGTATATGACCTAAAGTTGCATTTAAGGTACCTGGCTTTTTTTTCCTGTCTGATTTATTAGCTCAATAAATATTTATTGAATTATTATATCTAAAAAATAATTGATAGCAACTAAAACATTTATTTATGAACTTCTTGAGACTTTTGTGAATGAAAGGTACACTACATGCATATATGTGCATCTTGCATTAGTGACATTTGGCTAAAGAGGTCTTTTATAACTCATACTTCCATTTCCATTGCTTCTAAGAGTTCTAGTTCTGTGTTTCCCGCTGTATATTGATGCTTTTATGTTCTGCTATAACTATACACTCCCCAGGTTTAACACGAGCTGTCTCGTGTCCTTTTTTTTTTATTGCTATCACCTTAGCTCAGTTGTTTATCACATAAAAATCGGTTTACAGCAACAAACTAAGAACTGATCTCTCTGCCAAAAGCAGAGTGCTTTTCTTCATTCTCTTTTCTTGCCATTTGACAATTAATGATGCAGTGACTAGTGACATTTCTTATTATATTGAATTATTATTTTTTTATTGTCATGTTTTACATATTTGTTGGAGAAAATTTCTTAAAGACAGGTGGAATTTGTTAAATAAACTTTGATTATTTTATTTCCTTCCCATCTATGAATCCATTTCCTTTCCCTTTGTATTTTCTCTAACATTCAGGTAATTTTTAGAGAACATAGTCTCAGCTATGTTTCCATGTTTAATGTTTACTGACATAAGTAGTCTAATTCTTTGAAAGTTTGATTAGAAAATAAGATCTGGTCTCTTTTGTTGGGTCTCTCTATGTGTATGTATTTATGCACATGATGTCGAGATAAAGCAATTCATTTCCAACATTCTGTACTTTCATTTTGACAAAATTAGATGACTATTAATTCTATGATTTCATAATAGGATGTTAAAGACAGTGTCATTTCTAATCCTTTCTTGTGTCATTTTATAGAGCACTGTTTGGTATTATGCATTAATAGCTAGATCAAAGTAATTTTAAATTACTTTAGTGATATTATTCAAATAAGACATTGCATATTTTCATACATTTTGCACAGAATACGAAGGTGAATAAAGAGATTTTCTATAAGGATTAGCTTTCCTTTAGGTCAACATATTCCCAGAATCTGAATCTTTAAGATATTCATAAGCTTGCTTTTTAAAAATAAATATATATTTAAATTATACCTATTCTAAAAGACATGTGTATTCACTAGGGCCAGGTGGATTTTATGAGGAATATCCTTGCTAAAACAAATCTAAACAAAGTCTTTGAATATAGAAAGAGACTTTATTAAACTTGTTGATTTCCAATAAGTATATTCTGGAAAGACTAATGAACAATTAGAACAATGAACAGGAGCAATTCTCTTCTTTGGCTATTAATTTGGTGTAATTGTTAAAGTTAGAAGGTTTCTCATGGTAAAGTGTCTAGAATTTAAGCCTCCTTAGTGGTGTGTAATTAGTAACAAATGGGGCCTAATATTTTGGGTAAAATAATGTTTATTAGATGTGTAAATATTTAGCAGGATTTATGTATAACTGGGTAGACAATAGCATAGATAGATATTGGCATATATCACTGAGAGTTTAAGGAAAACATTAGGATTAGATTCTGTACTTCTGTGTACTAGTCTCTGTGCTATACTCTTTATGGGATTCAAAATTCTCTAAAACCAATCAAACCTGCTATTGAGAAAATTTCTCTTAGTTACTTTGTATATCTCACCAAGGTTTTTTTTCCATATCAAACTCTCTTTTGTTCATGTGAATGTATATTTGTGTCTGTGGAATTTATTTTTTGTTTTCTTTTGGTAGAAAAGGTTTTTAAAAATTTTTATTTAAAACATATTTTTCTTACTTTAATCTCTGGATAGTTTGACTAGTTCTCTCTAAGGAAAAAAAATTAGTTGTTATGCACTTGTTATGTGTATATTAGAAGAGTTTCATTTATAGATAAGTAAATAATCGGATGACTAGAATTAACTCACAGAATATAGAGATAGAGAAACTTAATTGTGTTATTTATTTTACATGTTACATAAGAAAAATAATACTGTTTTGATGATAATAATAACAAAAAACTAGAGCAGGTACTATACGTTATGCATAGTGTTATCTCATTTTATATTCACAAAGCTCTAAAAGAGAGTTCCCTCAAGGTTATCAAGATACAGAGATATCAAGTGTCAGAATCAGGTCTGAGTTTGCTGATATAACTGCTGGTGCTCATAAACACTGGACAGTCATGATCTTGTTATATATGAATTACAACATGTATATTTTATCACTTTTTTATTTTTATACATTTTATTTTTGCTTATTATATCAGTAATATTTCTAATTTTATGAGAAAATGACTATGCACAAAATAGGCACTTAATATGTATTTAAAATGTTAATAATATTATCATTTAAAAATTAATTGAATCTTCAGTGATGTTGCTTGATTTGGATAAATATAATGCGATAATTTCATAATAAATTTTATATGCTCGACTTGGGATGAAGCACAAATAAAGTTGCATAATCGAAAAAATAAGTAACAAATATCAAACTGTTTTCATATATACAGAAAATGTGGTGTATTTTAAAATTATTTTTGTGGTAGTAGAGCACTGAAAGCATTCATGTGGAATCTATTTCATTTTAGAATATATTTCTAACCAAGCAAACCCAGAATTCTTCCCATGAGAGAGTGTCTGGATCAAAGAGACTTCTTACTTCAGTTTCTTAAACCACAAAAATATTTGGAACACATTTTAATCTTCCCATGTCCATATAATCTCCCTAGTAGGTTTACTCTAACACTGACCATGTGATTATTGGCCATTGAGAAAAATATCCTTTCTAAGATATGTAGTAAGTTGCTACATGAGAATGTTCAAAATGCATAAAAGCAGCATATTTTTCAATTATACAATGAAAGGAATAAGGTAGACCTTTGTTGTATAAATATATAAAAAAATTTTATATGGCAGAGGAATTGTAGTTAGAGAGGATGATAATGTCACATAGCTATTGAGACAGAAGAATTGACATGGCTATCTTTTCAATACATAAAAGTAGTGTTGGAAATATACAAAATTAAGTGAGCTGACTGAAACGTAGGCAAGATTGAATGAGATCAGAATACGTACAGACACCATGACATCTGAATGGAGGATTTCACCAGGTTCACCTATCATTTAAAGTGTTTATTGATTGCTTAGTATTTATAAAATATAATGTAATATAAAATAACAAGTTATAAAATATACTAACTCATGTAGGTTGAGATAACTCTAAGTTGAAATTCAGACTAATTATGTGGAATCGTTATTATCCGACCTGACTACCTCTTGATGGGTGGGTAAGTTTGGAGGAGGAAGAAACTTCAAAAGAAGATAGTCTTATGATTTTCTGGTAAGATCTGAAAGAATTTTACATAGTAGTCAGGTCCATGACACATACAACACTTAGACATGCTAACTTTGATATGACTATGAATCATCATTGTGGCTAAATGAATTAGAGAGCTTTAATAAATGTGTATGAAATAAAACTCAATTTTATTTAAAACTCTTTAAATTTAATTTTATTTAGAACTGTATGTTCCTTCAACAAACATTTCTGTGCACTGAATATATAATTTATTTCAGATAAATTGTAATAAACACCATATCCTTCAATTGATATTAAATATTTTGAAAATAAATCTTTACAAAATACACATTGAACAAAAATGTGCATTGCATATTTTTTATTCTCCTTTAAAACTGGTACTGATTCTAATTTCAAAAGGACTGACATACTTTTGAATTTATGCACATTTTCCTTTATCTTCATTTATTCTTTTTTTATGATGTCTGTAGTCACTGATTCTGGTACATCATTGACCCTCCTTCGAGTTATACCCTACCTTTGAAGAATTCAGTCTGCTGAGATTTGGAAAAAAAAATAGTCCAACTTCTTATATATTAATAAACAGTTATGAAGTTCTGAGTGAAGATTTAGGCTTTACGTTGAATAGACTTCATACATCAGACTTGGAGTAAAAGTTCAGCAGTCATCACTAAAACTGTAAAGGAAATCCAAGCACTTGATTGAAAAAGGAAAAGTTTAATTTAGGTCATTTCTGGTATTCTTTCCAGAGACAATGAATAGAACCCCTTTTTTTCTTGGTCTTTTAGATTCCTACCTTGTCTATTTCTGTCAAATAAAATTTTTGGAGTTAAATTTTAGAATTCTTATCTCATAGAGTATATGACTAAAATGATGATAATATAATTTGGCAATTATGTTAGGACAGTAAGTAGGAATTGAGACTTTCCTTGGCTAACTGGGATAGACATATAGTAACCCACCTAAAAGTGACATGCATGTTAAAAAAGCCTTCTGCGTACATGTATATGAGAAAATAAAAAAAAATATATAACTTGTAAAAGCGAATAAGCTAATTAAATTTATTTTCAGCATCTAACTCATTTGTCTTGTTTCCTAAAAGTGGCTCGAAAGGAATAAAATAGTTAATATTACATTTTCCTTTTGGTCTTCTACCTTATATTCATATAAGGAAATCATAAATCCTTTTTTAGACCTTACTTCAGAGCTTAATTTGTCTTCTTTTACGCATTGAAGCAATAGTTTGAAGTGAAAACAACTGGGTAGTATAAATTGTTTTAGGGAAAATAAGTAATTTCTTTAAGTCTTTGTTGTCAACCTTAATGTTTCATGATAATTCCAAAGTTTCTTTGAACTCTTAAAAAAAGGCTTTGTGATTTTTCCTTGGGAATGCCACTTAGTAGGTGCCGAAACATTCTTAGCAGGCAGTAGCTAATTTTCATTTTAATGAAGCTAATCTTTTCAGAGTAGGAGAACATAAGCTTTTAGCATCTGTGTGTATCCTCCTTAGTTTAACCAGGTTGGAGAAATCTAAAAGAAGGTCTATGAAACAAAAAACTAGATGTTGTTCAACACCAACCTTAACTACCTGAAAGCACTAGTATTTTAAACATAAAATATAAATAGAGAGGATGTAAATGTTAATGTATTAGCCTACAATTTTCTTTAAACTATATCTTCATAATTTAGATCCAGTGATCTTCTAGAGCATTATTTAGGATGGCTTTTTGAATTAAGATTTTATTGCAGGACATCTGAAAATCTAGCTGAGATTTTTCTTAGAGCATAAATACTTAAAGCATGTTTCAAGAATCAGAAGTTACACATATGTAGTACTTTTTAACCTTTCCCTCTTATAGGCCATCACTGATTACTTCCCTGCACAATCCTTGTTTCCACCTTTTGTTTTGATGATATACATTTAAACCTCCCCATTAGCTTCTATTTCACTGCCTGCAAAAGTTAAGTATTTTTCACTTTATGGTGGTGTCTAAATTTTAACTCACTAAAAAAAGGTTTTTGATGAAAAAGGATTATGACATATTTTCATTATTTCAGGAAATAGAAAATTCTCATTGCTTTTTAAAAAGTCACTTCTTAAATCTTATGCCACCTAATAATAAATACAACTACAAAACTGAACATTTACTACAGACTTAAATTAAAAAAAGAATTTAGGATAGCATAAGCTCAGTAAGACTAAAAAATGGAGTAAAAGATGGTAAGTGTCTTATGGCTCAAAATAAAATGAGATACATAGAAGATGAAGGAAGGCAATAAGAAGAGGGAGTGGGGAGATAGAGATTATAGGTAAGAATAAAATATAGGAAGGAATCCTACATTTGCACATTTTAGTTATTTTTGCTTTAAATAGCCTTATAAGGTAATAGGAGATAATATAATTTGAAAATAAAGAACTATTATTATTAAATGGGTCCAAAGTCAGTTCACAATTGATTGCAAAATAGAGTGAGTTTTAGTAACTTATTTAGACATAATGAACTTCGGGCATTAAGGGCATATATATGGATCAATTATGCATAAATAACAAAGATAACAAAACATTATACCAAACAGAAATTTGCTAAATAGTTGAAAATAATAAGATGGTTAATATTACAAGATTATTTGCTTTTTACAATAATTTCCCGAAGAATCTTTTTTAAAAAAGGAATTGCTCTAATAGATTTAATTGGTTTAAAAATTATTAATTATATAATAAGTGGACTAAGGATAAATAAATAAAACAAGACAATCAAAAGCTTTTTAAATTATGAATCTATCGGCACAAAGGTAAAACATCTTTGAAAGTATTATACAAATTGATAGGGAAGTATAATTCCATTGACACGCAACAATCAATTCTGTAAATGTACACATTCAGGTCTTTGAGTTTTCAGGCATTTTACTAGGATTTGCTTTCCTTTGTTTCTTTTATTAACGACCTTTATCCAGGAACATAGTTATACTTTTCTAGCTCAATGTTCTTCAAGTCAACATTGTTTTCTACATCTCTTATTTTTTCCTTCATAATTTCTATTTTTGTGCTTTGTTCTGTATTTTACACTATTTATTCCATAAATAATAATAGTGCAAAAATTATGATGTCAATAGTAATATTTCTTTTCTCACTAATAGCTGAATTTAAAAACAAACAAACAAATGATATTTATATACATTGGAGATTAAATAAAAAGTCTGTTATGTCTGTTTAATCTCTTTGAATTCTCTTTTTATTCAGACTGTTACTTGACTTCTCTAGCAACTCTATTTCATTTGGAGCTAATCTCGTTTGTATGTTTTATTTATTATTCCTCTCTTTGACTGCTATTACTGTGCCTGCCTACACTCTAGTCAGGTTGTTGGGATGCTTTAAGCAGCTAAATACTGAAATTAGTGGAAATTGTCTCTAGCTCTGAAGGGGTATCAGTTCAATCTCTGTCTTCTCCCGGGACGAGGAGGAATCCGGTCTGCTCCCTGATTTTCTCAGCTACAAAAATAGGCAATCCCTGTCTCTGGATTATGGAAAACAATGATGAACACCTGATTTGGCAGCAACTCTGGGGCCATTGAATCCATCAGATCTTTTGTGTGAATGTTTCTTAAACGACTTCTGTAATTCATTAGGGCCTCCCAATATTACTCACACCCTCCTAAAAGAGCTCTCTTTTTTATGATTCATTCATATTCTGTTTTAATTCCCTAGTCTTCCTGCTCTGGTTCCCATTCTTTCATAATGGTGAAGAGTTGCATATTGTTTTTCTGAATGCCAATAGAAATGTAGGGCTATATCAGATGTTCTAGCCCTGTCTACCAGTCCCAGACGATGCTTCCCTCGGGAGGAATGCTGGTTAATTGAATTAGATTAGGGAAAGGAAGGACAGCATGAATGCATTCAGGAATTCTCAATGATTTAATTTCAGAAGTATGTTTTAATTGACAGTAATTAGGCAATAATTTACTTTTCCTATACTAGAAGTAGGTAATACAAGTCTAGGATAGCCAACTATTGTAAGGCAAGAAATGAAGTGATTACTAGCATCTGGAATAGACTTTGGCACAGGAGACACAAGCACAGAGCTGAGCATGTGACTATACAGGGAGTTCAGCTTCAGTCTTCTCCAAAAGAAATGATTACAAGGTACAAAGACAGTGTCACACCAGTACCATTTCACCATGCCTTCTCTGTTACCAGAATTCTGTAAGCTTCTTTAGTACCCTCTGAGGTATGTGTCATTTCAAGCTTCAGTGAACAAAATATGCCAACAGCCTCTACTCTTACCCCGTGTGGTCTTCGGATTGCCCAGTTTGGCAGCGAGGCTAGGGTCCAATAGCTAGTCACAATGGAACTGTTGTGGGTCCACATTGTCATCTGTGCTTAATTTTTTCTCTTGCTATAGTTTTAAAATTTTACCCTAAGCAATAAAGGATGACTTATGTATGTTTGAGATTGTGATTAATATGACAGTGAAGACAAATAAAATAATCAGAAGATATATGCAGCAGCCTGATAATTTTGTTTCTAGATGTAGACATAGAATCTTTTCATAGTTTAAATTTTTGAACTTATTTTCATTCTTGATTATGGTATAGTTTTGGTTTTTCTCTTCTATATGAGTTTTAAGAAAAATAGCTTACTAATATTTATGTACCTCTTTTTGGTAATTTCTTTGGAAATTTTCTGTTGGATAAATTATAAATTAAATAATCAATGTTTCTTTCTAAAGAGCTGATTTAGTTAAGAACCAAGTGATCATACTGTTACCATAAAGTGAGAAGCATTTAAAATATCTAAGAATGAATTTCTATTACAGTAAGAAAGTTTTCATTTCTACCTTATAAATTCAATTAATGTTAGAATCACCTTGTCTACTTACATTAGTTGAGAAATTACATGTAACCTGAAAGCTTTATTAGAAATGATCACCCATTAAAACTAATATCAAACATTCCACAATTATTAAAGTTTAAAAAGCAAACATTCTTGAAGATTTTTCTGCAGATGCTTTCTACCCTAGGTAAAGATGTTGCCACACTAAAATCAAATGGATAAATATAAAAAGAGGAGTTAGCACAAAGGTTTATTTTGATGCTTCTAGATAATTTTATTAAATATAACACAAACATGCACCTACTTAATACATTGGAAAGGAATGTTTTAAGGGCCTAGGGAATATAGGGAACTGTGTCTAATAGACAAAGAATTTCCATTTTGCAAGATGAAAAAAATTCGAGATATTGGACAACAATATGAATATACTCAATGCTACTGAACTGTACACTTTAATATGGTTAAGATGGTAAATTTTACGCCGTGTGCTTTACCACAATGTTTTTCTTTTTTTAAAAGCAGCATTAAAAAAAAAAAAAAAAGAGAGAGAGACAGAGAAGTAAGAAAACTTGTTGGAACATCAAAGGAATAGTTATGTAACTAATTTTAAAGGTGAATTGATTTTTTTTGTTTTGTTTTGCAGTTTTATAACTTTATTTGACAATCAAATCAGCATTTAGTTGTCCTCCACATTAACTGTAGATTTTTGAAAGTGGTGAGAGGCACATAGGTAACCAACATATAAAACTTGTTTGATGTTTCTTCATCTTCATTATATTTTCTGGACAACCACACTGGATACAATATGGGATATTCCTTATTTCTTTGATCCAGACAGCTAGGTTGAGCCTGGTGTCAAAGCGCAGATCTGGAGTACTCATCTCCCTCCTCATGGCAAATTTCTGGATCTCTTTGTGTGCCTGAGGGGCATACTTCTTGAAACCCACTCCATGGATGCACTTGTGAATGTTGATGGTGTATTCTCTTGTCACTACCTCATTGATGGCAGAACGGCTTGTCTGCTTGCCCTTTGTGGGAGCCATTCTGCCGGACCCAAGTTGGATAGGAAGAGCTTGAGGTGTTGTCAAGGTTGAATAAATTTTTGATAGAAAGATGTGTGTTATCCACCTGTTCTCTTAGAAATCTATTAAGCAGAAATGATACTATTATTTTACAGATAATAGCAGTGATCTAATGCCTCATCATTTTCAAAAGCAAAGGCAAAGTACTGAGTCATTATTTACAGGTGGTTTTAAAATGAGTCCCTTGAAATGTGGATACCTTGATCATAGTCTTACTTAAATACTTTTCTCCTCTAGAAACCCAGAAGTCCTTACCTTAATTATGTACATGCTATCTAGCAGTTGTGAAAATAAAATGGTAATACCTCCTAGTCTTATAGTTAATAAGTATTAAATTCTAAAAATCATTTACATTTATATTTCAGAGTTGTAATTTTAAGTAAGGTAGAATATATTTCTGCTTTTTTAATCTCTGCAAAGTAAGTTTACTAAGGTCATTTTAGAAATAAGTGATCAAACAATCAAGATTATAACATCTTAGCATTGGAAACTTAATTGTACATCAAATTAATCTATTACATCTCAAATAGAGACACAACCAAATTTTCTAAATTGGGTTGGGATTTATGCTCCCATCCAAATCTCTTTATGTCATTACCAGTTTTTATGAGACTTCTTTAAAAGAATTCTTAATGTTCTTTGAAGTAGAGGATAACATATCACTAGCTTATTTCCTAGATCATTATACCTGTATTTCTCAATCCAGTTCACTTTTTAGTGGTCTACTTAAATGCCAACCCTCCAGGAAACTGACGCCCAATCTCAGAGCAGCATGATATCTTTTCCTTTGAACATAGGAAAAGCATTATAGGTTTTTACACATGACACTTATAGCTATGACTTCATGCTGACTTATTTTTCCTACATTATAACAATAGGAAGTTCTAAGTATTTAATAAAATGCCTGAGGATTTCTAACAGGTATACTACATAACAATCATGAATATTTATTGAGCTTAATGAGGTAGAACATATTGAGCTATGAACTGTAGGAGTTCAAGAAGTGTGAATCGTTTTCCCTGATCTCTAGGCAATAACAGTCTAGTTGAAGAGATTAGAAATAAAAGCATGTAGTTATCAATAAAAGATTTATATATCAGTTCAGGACGAGGAATGTGCCGTACATGGTAATTGTTGACTATATTAAGCAGACCATAATTGCAAAATGACATCATAAGAAGAAAAAATCATATCAGAATGCTGTGTTGATAAAGGATTTTTATAGAAATTGCAATAATATTTGTGACGAATGGTTAAAATTTGGATACCAGAATAGAGGAGAAAAGGACTTTCTTTGCATATGAAAAAATGTAGCAAAATCATAGAGATGTACACTTGAGTGACTGAAATATTTATTCTATGAGATGAGATTCTAAGAAAAAACATAGTAGAATAGAAGAAAAAACGAAATTCCTAGGAGCCTCTGTGTGATGGAGAGGATTCCATGTCAGGACTGTGTGCTTCTCATTAAGCTTGAAAATAATATTCAGAGCAGTGGTGGTGAGCAAACAGCACGTAGAAGAAGAAGGAAGCGGTAGACTCTCTTCAGGAATATGTCGAGGTTGGCCGCAGAAGATAATGGTCCACTCGTATCTGGCTTTCCTAATCCAATTAACAATTGTCCCATGTTAGAAGTTAGTAGGAAGTATTTTTCTTTATGTTTTTGTAGCAGTTGTTGAGATGATTATTGTCTCTAGTAAGCTTCAGCCTTTCAAACTTGAAAAGCATTACTCTTCCTGATATGGTTAGTGGTAGATTATGAATATTTGGCAGGTAGTTTGAGAAAATATTAAGAGCAAACAGATAGGTTCTTGAAATAATTATGCTGGCTAGCATCAAAGGGTTTATTAGGGTTTCACCTTTCCTTCCTTCCTTCTTTCTTTCCTTCCTTCCTTGGATGGAAATTATATTAAAATCAAAGTAGAAACAATTAATAATTTCATTTTATAGCATAAATGTAGGTGCATATACAAGAGCCAATTATATTCAGGATTCTTTTTTTCAAGAAAGATATTTATCTTAGAGAATAAGGACAATGAAATTTCACTTATTTTATATCAGAATATTGATTATACCAGTAAAACTAATAATAAAAATTATTATTATTTATAAAAAAGAGAGAGTAGAGGAGTACCTGGTAGTCATTCACTAAATATTTGCTGAAAATATATCCTAGTGCAATGTAAATATCTTTCATCCTCAGCAGAATTTTATGTCTATACATATTTCTAAATGTGTATTATTCATAGACAAAGAATGTCAGTAAGTTCAATGTTACACATATTAAAGATACCTCAAACAATATTAAATGGAAATAGATATAGAATAGAATTATTATTTTTCTGTATTTAAATATTGACTGGGGAAGGAGAAAGTATATACTAAATTTATAAACTGCTTTAAAATTAAGGAGACATTTTGATTTCTAGCTTGGAATAATTTGGGAAATTTAGTGTAGTATTAACTGAATTTACAAGTATGTGTGACCAAGATTTAAAGAATATAAAGACATATGACATGCAATGTAAAGAAAAAAAGAGGAGTCGATTTTAGATGCCAGAAAGCATCAAGGTGGTGGAATTCTAAAGGATTCTGTGCTAAAGTAGTTTAACTGTTTTCTAGGAAATTGAAGGTTATAGAACATGAAATATCTGGACTTGTAAGTAACTTTATGGTATAAAACCACATGGCCATTAAAGAGTGTCATGGATGTTCAAAGTAGCTTGTATTAAGTAAAATTTTAATTAAAGAAATATGATTGAGGGATTTTTTTTTAAGTAAATATATCACATTTCACTTGCATGAGTAAAATAATCAGAAAACAACAGTATTGTAAATTAATTAGATTGAGAAAAAATTGTCATGACTGTGGTAAACACTGATTCTTGCTGAATGTTTTGTTTAGTGAGCTTCAAAATTGTGTTCTTTGTTTAGATTAAGAAAAATCACAATCCCTGACCAGTATGCAGTACTACATTTCTGTTTTCTTTTGCTTTGCTGAAGAGAGTTATTGAGAATTGGAGAGCGTAGAGCCTTTAAGCTACTCTTAAGTAATATAAGACTTCTGAGATGATGTGTATATATGAAGTATATCTTCAAATTTCTATTCATGATATAACAAACAAAACAAGGAGGAGAAATCAGAATATTGATTTCTGAAAGAGTAGCCTACTTCATTATCTATATTTCCTCACTGTCAATTCACTTGTTAATCTATCATGATCTGCCTTCTTCCTCTCCCCAGTATTTTGATGAATATACTCTCTCAAAATCATGTCTGGTCAGCACTTTGGATATCTTTGTATGCATTATTTCACTTGAGCCTTTTTTAAAACATGCCATTTTTTTTATTTCCTGCACAGATCTTTCTCTTTCTCTGGAATTACAGAGCATAGGCCTACCTCCTTCTCAGACACCTGGATGTTTTATCAACCTGTATAAAGCATCTCAAACTCAAGACATCTATATTCTAAAGTTACGTTATTTTCTACTACTTTCTCCACTGCTACAAATGTGCTTTCCTACCTATAAAGCATTATTATTATTATTATTATTATTATTATTATTATTATTATTGGAAGGG
>NW_006434897.1:3861028-3880832 GCF_000325575.1 Pteropus alecto
GGGCATCGCTCTTTATTTGGTCCTGAAGATAGAAATCTTAGAATCAAAATTCTTTCTCTACATATCTCATACCACATATGTGGTTAATCTCTGAGTCATGTTTTCTGTATTATAAGAGCTCTCAATATTGTTCCTAATTGTTATTTTCCTTAGCAGAGAGTTAATATATTTTTTCTTTTTACTTTTTTTTTTAACTTTTTTTCTTTTCAACTGATGCAGTAGCTTCTTAACAGTGATTCTTGCCTGGCAAACAGCATGTAACTCTTGAAAACGTGATCTCACATTTCTAATTCATCTCAAGTCATTCTCTTCAACTTTCACTATGCTGTATATTAATGTAGGCCTGGATATCATGCTTCCATCAAGCCCTTTTATACAGCCGTGCTTTGGCTGTATGTCTTCAGTACATTAATATCCTTCCCTGGTTTTCTGCATTATAAATCTCTTCAAACAATACAAACGTCCAGTTCCCTTGTAAATCATTTCTGTTTCAGGCAGAAATATTCCTTTTTTATTCATTTTTAATAGCAATTTTAAACTTTTTATTGATGATGACATTATAGTTCATTGGCAGTTTCTTACTGTCAGACACTCAAAATAGACTATGCTTTTCCTAAGGGCAGTATTATTTTATTCCTTTTGTAAACACAGTCTCTAAAAAAGTACCTGATATATAGTAAGTATTTAGTAAAAGTTACTGCATAAGTGCTTCTATTAAAGCACTTTTTGCGTTGCATACATTTATTCAGTCAACAAATATTTATTAGGTACCTTCTCTACACTACTCACTCTTTCAGTTTTCAGGCTGTAGCAGTAAATATACAAACTCTTTGATATGAAGCTTGCATTTTAAAGGAGGAAAAGGAATCAATAAATCGATTTTACATGGTGGCAAGTTTTATGAAATAAATTAAGAAACAGTGCAGTCTAAAGAAAGATAGAACTAAGCAAGATCATAGGAAGAGAAGTCATGCAGGTCCTCAATGAGAAAGTGGCATTCAGTTGAGATGTGTGTAATGTGAAGGAGCAACATAACAGCCCAGTGTCCACCATGTTGTAGGAACTGCAAGAAGACCAGGATGCTCAAAGAAGAGGAAAGGAGAAAACAGTTGTAAACTTGACATTGAGAGAGTTGGTGTTAGAGACCGGAGAAAAAGTGTTGGGTTGCATTCCAAGTATGATGAGAGAACTTGGAAAGATTTTCAGTAGGCAGTGACAGATTGTCAATTTTAAAAGATTGTTCTGGATGCTTGAAAGTGGAAGGAGTCTGAAGTGAGAGCATAGTTAAGAGGCTACCGGAAACCCCAGTAGAAATAATTATGGTTTGTTTCACAGTAGTAGCTGTGGAGGTAGTGAGACGTGGTTAGAATCAAGATGTATTTTGAAGGTATCTTAAACAGAAATAGATGGATTGTATGTGGAGTTCAACATTTGAGAGCAATCAAGAATAGTTACTAAATTTTTGACAAAAGCAACTGTATAAATGATGGTGCTATTTAATAATGGAGAAAACTTGGGGGAAAAGTATAACAGTAAGTTTGTCTGCATCTCAATAGAATATGAATTCAGTAATGACAGGGTCTTTGGCTTATTCTTCTTTGTATCTCTAGTACAGTGCTTAGCAAAAGTAGGCTTTTAATAAATAGTAATCATCTCTGGATCTTAATTAACAACAGGTATTGTCAATATTTTTATTCTTAGAATTCTTCAGCCTATGTTCATTCAACAGATATAATGGAGTGTGCTAAATTCACTGAGGCAATTACATTAATGAATAAACAGACTGAAATTCTTGCTTTCATGGAAACCATGAGCTTATATCCTAGTGGAATGATTTATACAATAAAAATAAGTAAATAACATATATAGTGTAATAGATGATGACAAGCACTGAACAAAAATAGAACAAATGCAATTGAGGTGAAGAGGGCATTGCAAATTCATAGGATTCACAAGAGCATTGAAGTAGCAGCATGCTTGACATATTCTAGGAACAGCCAAAGACCAGTGTGGCTAGATCAGAGTGGAAGCGGTGAAGTAGCTGAACATGAATTCCAAGAGGTAAGGAGGGGCCAGATTGTGTAGACTCAAATTAGCTACTATAAGAATTTTGACTTTTATGCTGAGAAAATTGAGATTTTCAGCAGAGAAATGGCATATTATAATACATACTTTAATAAGATCTCTCTGGCTGCTGTCAAGAAGATACTGCTTTTGGGGTACAGAGTTGGGGGAAATAAGCAAAACAGCTACTACAGTAATCTAAGAAGAGAGATTGGTGGCCCAAACCAGAATAACAGCGAATTTTGGGAAACATCTTTAGGACTGTGGATATATTTTGAAGTTAGAACCTATAGAATTTGCTGATATAGAAGTTTGCAAAAAGCATGAGGAAAATACAAACTTACAAGGTTTTGGGCTTGAACAAATAGAACAATGTATTTTTATTTACTCATTTCAAGAAGAAAGTGGGGAACATGAGGAGCTCATATTTAGACCTACTAAGTTTGAGATATCCATTGGACATCCAAGTGTAAGTAACAGGGCAGCATTGTCTGCATGGGATTGTAATATAAGAGCGCTATCCATGCTAGAGTTAGGAATTTGGGAATCATCAAAGTTTATCTGTTTTTCAAGTTGAAAGACTAGATGAAATCATCAGGGGTTTATAGAAGGAAACCCATGGACAGATCAAAATTAAATTGTAGGGATAAGGAGGAGCCAGCAAAAGAATATACTGTTAACAAAAACCAGGAGAGTGTAGTATATTGGAAACCAAGTAAATACTATCTTCAAATGAGGATGAAGTGAGCAACTATATAAAATACCGATAATTAGGCTCACAATAAGATTGGTCATCCAGTTTAATACTCTTGAGAGTTAAAAGGGGCACTGTTGGTTGTATCTGAAAAATGAACAGAAACCAATACTATTCCAGGCAAACTGGAATGTGTAGTCCGGAAGTGGTATTTGAAGTATGAAGACTAAGAAATAATCATTACATTTGGCAATGTTTCCACATTATCTTGGTGATATTTTTACACAGTTACTTGAATAACATAAATCTGCCTCACCAGCAAAACTATCAGCTCCTTGAAGGTAAGGATCTCGCCTATTTTCATTCACTACGGTGTTCCTGATTTCTTGCATAGTGTGTGATAGTATAGTAGGCACTCAAAAAAATATTTAATGAAATAATGGATGAATAAATGAATGAATGATAAACATATGGAGGGAAAGATTTTTAAAATGTGCTTTATATGAATTTAATGTATTATATGGGATTCTGATTAAGAAGTATAGTGTGGATTAAGGAATTGGTGTTAATTTTGAATTAGAATTGAACAATAAGAACTGCAGATCTGATATCAGGGGATCAAGCTCTCTGTCCATTTCATCATTTTCAGTTGAAACTTTAGGACTGCAGAACATAGAAAGGTCATTGATGTGCAGATACTTCTCAAGAGAAGACGAGAAATCAAAAGCCCATAAATAGAATTGCTTTTTTCTTGCGAAGCTGCTTGTATAGGCCAACTGGTAAGTGCTACTTTACCCATGACAACTTAAAATTTCAAATAGTCAGGATTATTTAGTATTCCATATATTTTATTCTATTTCTCTCATGTTAAATTCTCATATATAACTGTAATTTGACAACAATTTATTGCATGATCAATTGAGATAAATGTAAGTTTGTTGATTTATCATTAGCAGTTGGAACAAGCAATTATTTGGTACTTCTATGTACCAAGTACTGACTTAGGTAATTTACATATATTACTTAATTTTAAGATATTTTATAATTTATTCAAACTAAACTAAAAGAGAATTTGCTATTTTAATTCATTTGAACTAAATAAGAAGAGACTGCTATTTTCATATGCTATGGAGATCCACATCTGCTATATTCATTCAAGTTTAAGTAGATTTACTATTACCACCATAGCTAGCTGTCATGTCCTAGCTGACCTCATATGGTCTTCCAATGAAGAATGATCATTTTAAAATCTTTGATATTTTTATAAAAATGACACTTCTATAACAATCACTATTCACAGTGACTCCGTGACCAAAAAGGACAGAGTGGGCAGTAGTCCTTTACACATTATACATGTTAAAACTGTACTTTGCTCTATGGCTGCTGCTGCTGCTATTTGTAAAACTCAGCTCTGCTTGATTCTTTGCCTTTTAGTCACAAAGCCTGCCAGACTCCTTTGATCATAAAGTCACCCCATGCTTATAGTCATGCTTCAGATTGGTCTGTCTGCTTCTCTTCTTTCTAAGTAGTGATTTGGAGGTTTTGGTTCAGCATGTATATAAAGTATTTCTTCTTCCTACTCTATTTGCTGCTACCACATTTCAGATCTCTATTCAGCAGTAGCTTGCATTACTGATTCTCTACAAATGCCCTTATAAACAGAAATATCAAGCCAAGAATAATATAGGTTTTTTGGGGGGGCATAGTCAATACATACACTATTATTACACTTTACATATATTTTATAATCATGTATTATAATTTACAATTTAATTACAGTTTATAATTTTAGTACAGAATTCTACTATGAGGTTGAGAAAAGGTTACTGTGCTATGATAAAGTTGTGTTGTTCACCCTTTTTTATTCGTTTCCATATAAAATTCACCCTCAAATCCAATTAGCATGAATGTCTAATAAATTGTGATCACTGTAGTATCATTCTCATTTTTCTTAAAGTAAAACCAGTTTCTAATTAAATTATCAGCAAAAATAGGTAATATAGAAGACGATAAGTTATTTGTCATTAGAGAGATAAAAAAAGATTATGTGATATCACTATAACTTTACCCTTTAGGATCTACTCTTTAGTTTTTTGTTACAGAGAAATTGGCTTTCAACTGCAGATAATCTCAGATTCTGGCAATTGTAATAAAAGTGGATTCTAAAATATCAAGAAGTCCATTGATATAACTACTGACAGAATGATTCTATATGATTAATTAGGAGTCTTTCAGCTAATTATTGAGAACATTTCATATTTATTCTGCTTAAAGTTTACCTGAGTATTGTAGAAGTATAATCACATCAAGGTATAGCTATTCCAATCTTATTATTTATGCAGCACGTATTTATTGAGTACCCACTATGTATAAAGCATTGTTCTAAATGTTTGGATACATACTGTGATTAACAGACAAAAAAAGAATACTGCTCTTTTGTTTGTTGATGTTGTCTATGTTTGTGATTCAGTGTAGGCAAATTATTCTGATACTAATTGTCAAGTTTTAACTTTGTCAAGATGATTAAAAATTTTACATGAAAATAAGATTTAAAAAAATTTAATTTTATTCAGGCTCTTATAAGAGATTTTTGTATACCCAGAACCACTACATTTTGCCTTTCTTAAGCCATGGCACATATATTTTTGATAGAACATTTAGTTTTCTCAGATGCACATAGAAAGAAAAGTCACAGGAGGCCTATAGTTCTCATCTTTCTTCTTTTTACAACTCAAATTTTATTTGGAAATGATGTGCTTGTAATGTTCCAAGTATGCTATTGAGAATCAACTTAACTGATTCTAAAGATTAGTTAGTACTTTTGTTTTAATAAAATTCATTTGATAATAAAATACCATTTTCCTTATAATTTTTGACCTTTTGGTTTATTCTGTCATCTATGTTGTATTAGATATTCTTTATTATATAATAATTCTAGGAAAAATGCAGTAATTACTTCATCAAATTCTAAAAATAAGTGGCACCTTTGTTTCGATAGTGTCATTAAAACAAAACATTTTGTTGTAGGCAACTAATGATTTTCAGCTTTGACACAGACTTGACCTATCTCCTTTAGTAACAGCACCCCTATCGTTTCAAATTACAATCAGTTGAAAACATCATTTTAATGATATCAGATTGGAAGTGAGCCCTGTGTGGTTTGACAGCTGTGCTCTATATTTAAGCTCAGTTAAAGCTCACTTTGAAGCAGCATGTCTTTGTAGCCATGAAGCTTCTTAATGCTGTGACATGTCTGTGATTGTGCATCAATCATGGTGGCAGAAAGCCATATTCCTCCTTCAGGGGAGATGCTGTGGAAGCAGGTAATGAGATGAGTGTTGCCATGTGTCTGTTACTGTGCAGTCTTCCTGTAGTTTAAAGTCTCTTCTCAGTTCCTATTGGCTCCCTATATTCCCTTATTTCTTTTCTATCCTTCCTAGGAATATTGTTTGCTCTTCTTCCTTTGTCAAGTTGCCATTAAGCACTGTCTTTTTGGGGGTCTTACTATTCCTAAAAATAAAATCACAGCTCCACCTCCCTCCCCCATTTTAAGTATGTGACAAATATGCATCATAATGAGATTAAGAAATTGTACAGGAAAATAAATAGAGGAACTTAGATTATAAACATGCTGGAGTAGTTACATATATGCAAAATATTTTTCACTTTGTGTGGTTTTATTCTTGGTTTGTTTAACAATAACTCATTTGCTACTTATTGGATGCCTCTTAGGCTTACCCATCTTTTCATCTTTCAAAGACAGATTCATTGTGTAGTACGATCCATTTTCAAGCCTTATTCTCTAATAGAATCCTTCAGCGAGATAGTTCCTTCTTTTATAGCATATAGTCCTGAAGGTAAATTTAGAGAGAAACAACAAATAAAAAATATTTTCCTTTTATTCATACTTTAATACTACAACCTCGTAGCTAATATGTATCCATCTCCCTCCAACCCCTTGTGTGAATTTGTGTCTGTGTGTGTTTATGTGAGTGCATGTGTACGTGTATGCATATGTGTGTATGTGTGTCTCTTCTCTGTTCCATCTTTTTTCCTGCTCTCTTTTTCTTTCTCCTGTCCTTTCATAATAGATTTGGTTTCTTCAGTGGATTATTTGTTTGAAAATTCTTACAGTTTGAAGTTAGGAAAAGGTTAACTCAATAAGCTTAGCATACTATACTGTAATTTCAATTCTGGCCCTGTAAGGATACAAATGTTCAAACTATATTTGCACCAAGACCTGATTTGCTGGGCACAGATTTAAACCTTATAAGGAAAAACCTCAAGATAGTGCAATTGTTTGAGTTCTGAAGTTGCTTGTTGATGAAAGTTTAACAATGTTTAAAAACAATGAGAAAAAAAAATAGTATGTGATTCTCCTTTATGAGATCTGTAAGTAGTCATATTTATAAAGACAGAAAATAGAATAATGGTAGCCAGAAGCATGGGAGAGGGAGAAATGGTTTAAAATTTTTTTTAACCACAATTATAAGCAAACAAATAAGCATTGACCCATAAGGAAAAACATTTCTAAAAGCATAATCACTTGTTAGAATGTGACATGAAGTTTTTAATTACTTTATTTCTCTGAAATTCATCCAGGCTATAAAAGTCGTAGAAGATAACATAGGAAAAAACCTAGATGGCCTTGGATATGATGATGGCTTTTTTATGTACAATACCAAAGACATGATCCATGACTAAAACAATTGATGAACTGGACTTTATTAAAGTAAGAATAATTTGCTCTGTGAAGAACAGTGTCAATAGAATTAGATGACAAGCCAAAGACAAAGAGAAAATATTTACAAAAGACACATCTGATAAGGGACTGTTATCTAAAATATTCAAATAACTCTTAAAACTCAACAATAAAAATAGGCACACCCCAATTTAATAATGTGCCAAAGACTTTATACATATAGATAATAAGCATATGAAAATATCTTCCACATTATATGAAGTCAGAGAAGGGCAAATTAAAATGATGAAATACCGCTATACCTGTTAGAAAATCCAGAACACTAACAACATAAAATGTGAGAGTGTAGAGGAATAGGAACACTCTTCATTGTTGGTGCAAAAGCAGACAGTGCAGCCACTTTGGGAGACAGTTTGACAGTTTCTTACAAAGCTAAACAAAACTCTTATCATACTATCCAGCCATCATACTCCTTAGTATTTACCCAAAAGAGTTGAAAGACTTATGTTCATACAAATTCCTGCACACAGATATTTATTGCAGCTTTATTCATAATTGCTAAAACTTAAAAGCAAACCAAAATATCCTTCAGTAGGTGAATGGATAAATTGTTTTATCCAGACTTTGGAATATTATTCAGTGCTAAAAATAAATGAGCTATTAAGACATGAAAATACACGGGGGAACCTAAAATGTACTTTACTAGGCGAAAAAGTCTTTCAGTGAAAAAGGCTATATACCGTATGATTTCAACTATATGATATGCTGTAAATACAAAATTATGGAGACAGTGAAAATATCTTTTATTGCCTGCAGTAGAGTGTGTGGGGAGGGGATGGTGGTAGGATAAATAGGTAGAACAAAAAATTTTTTAGGGCAGTGAAAATTCTGTGTATGATATATAATGATGAATATATGTAATTATACATTTTGTCTAAATCCATAGAATATACAACACCAAGAGTGAAGCTTAAGGTAACAATAGACTTTGGGCGATTATGATGAATCAATGTAGGTTCATCCTTGATAACAAATGTACCGTTCTGGTGAGTATTGTTGATAATACGTGAGGCTCTGCATGTGTGGGAGCAGAGAGTATATGGGAAATCTCTATACCTTCTTCTCAGTTTTGTTGTTAAACTAAAACTGCTCTAAAAAAATGAGAAATCAAAAAAAATTCAGGGTGAGGGTACAATGGAGAGTCAGACTGACAACAAAGCCTTAGAAAGTGGGAGTAAGAAAAAGAGATTACATTTTCAAGAAGTTTGACTAAGAAGTGAAAGGGAGAAATGGAACTGTAGCTTTAGATTATGAGAAAAAGGGAGAATTATATTATATTATCCTCTAAAACTTTCAAGTCTTTCCCATTCTAGGAGGAGAGAATATAGGAAAAAGGAGAATTTGAGCAATGTTCTAGAAAAGGTTGGTAAGATGTGCTTAAAATGGGACTTTAACTCTTAAGAAAAGTTGGTGAGAATGAATGTATCTTTATATAAATTTGTAGATTAAGAGAAGGAAAACGATGCCCTCTGACCACAAACTAATCAATGAAGCACTCAAAGTTGCCTTTTTTGGCAATCATTTGTTGAATACAAACTTGAAATACGTACAAAAGAAAGTGGAAGTAAATCCTAGAGATGGAAATGTAAAAAGTTATTGGGTGTGTTAGTTTCCTTTTGCTATTATGACAAATTACCATAAATTTAGTGATAAAAACACAATTTTATTACTTTAAAGTTATGCATTTCAGAAATCTGACGTATGTCTCACTAGCTAAAATCAAGGCATCAGTAGGGTTCCATTCTTTTCTGCACTAGGCACTAAGGTAAAACTATTTCCTTGTCTTATTCAGCCTCTAGGCTGAAATGACAATGAGCCTTAACAATGACCCTTCTGTTTCCAACTTTCACATTTAAAGGACCCTGTCGATTATATCTTATGTACCCCAAAAATATAGGATAATCTCTCTGTCTTAAAGTCAACTGATTAACAATTTTAATTCCTTCTGCTACCTTCATTTCTTTTTTGCCATGTAACCCAACATATCCACAAGGTCTAGGGTTAGGGAGTGGACATCTTTGAGGCCATTATTCATCCTATCATAGTGGCTGATGCCTAGGGTTAAGCTGAATTTAGGGACTATAAATTGAGATGATGCTAATCTTAGAAATGGATGTTTATACACCATGATAAAGGAATAGAGAAAGCTGGTTTTAACATGGATTCAGAGTTCAGATCTGTGATTTTGGTGAAAGGAGCACAGAAGAATGAGATGGCAATGAGAGAATACATTGCATAATGAATCATGGTGTCCAAGCCTGTTAGCAAAAGACATTAGACAAAGAAGAGCTTGATACACTACAGGGGGTGAGTGTGGGGTAGCAAATGGAGGGAAAAGAAACTGATGGAATTTATGAGATGTAAAAGTAGCTATGACATATGTAAGGAAATGCAAGAGCCAGAAAGATAATATTCAAAGAATAGGATAATTGAATCTAAGATATCAAAGTTAGATAATTCAGGCTAATGACAACTTCCAGAACATAATCATGGGAACAGGTAGTTAAAGAACAGTGGGAATAATGGTATTGAAATGGAAAGGTTAAAATATTTGTAAAGTTATGATGTTGGATGGTCAATTCCTATGTACCCTTAAGTAATTTAGGATGATGACTGACCCTGCAGTAGAAAAATCATGAAACTGGTAATAGTTCCACAATTATTGAGGGAAAACAGGAAAGTCATCAAAAATGGAGGTATTTTAGTAGAGGTTCAGATAGACAGCATGAGAACCAAAGAAGCAGGAATTTGTCCATGAATATAGAAGTAATCTGGAAGCAGCTTTATGGAAAGCTTCTTCTACCTCCTGGCCCTGAAATATGTAAGCATAATGAGAATAAGGAGACAGTCCTGAAGAGAGTTGCAGAAGAAGTTGAGAACTCTCCTTTGGGTTAGGTTTTATTTAAGGCCCAGTAGTGAAGATGCAGAGACATTTATTTATCATAGAATGACATTCAAGGAAAGTATTGAAAAGAAGGACTGCATTAGAGGTTTTATCAGGAGCCAGAGAGAATTATAGGGCAATATTTCATGCTGGTGAAAACATGGAGGAGTTAAAGGGCTAAGATGTTAACATTTAAGTAATGGCAAAGTATAAAAATAATGTTTTCAAAAAGAATACTATGATAAGTTTACAATAGCATGAATGAAAGCAGAGGCCCTATAGATAGCAGGAAGCTGATGAAGTTAATAGTCAATGAAATCTTTTGTATATGCTACAGAAAGTGCAGGAGTAAGTCTCAGTCAGAGGTCTCATCTAAAGGGAATTTTCTGTAATTACCTTATATTGTTGGAAGAGAAGGAGGGAGAAAGGAAGGGTGGGCGGGAGAGAAGGAAGAAGGAAAAAAAGGAAGGAAGGAAGGAAGGTAGGAAGGAAGGAGGGAGGGAAGGAAGGAAGGTAGGAGGGAGGGAAGGAGAGAAGGAAGGAGGGGGAAGGAGAGAGGGAGGGAAAGAATGACTTTACAATATAAAATACATGATTATATATTGGTAACAAATAAGGAAGGAAGGAAGGAAGGAAGGAAGGAAGGAAGGAAAGAAGGAAGGAAGGAAGGAAGGAAGGAAGGAAGGAAAGAAGGAAGGAAGGAAGGAAGGTTGGTTGGTTATTTGGTTATTTCCCAGGGTTATAAAGAGAGTGAATTCATCCTAGAGTGCTTTTAACACAGCCTCTTATCCGTATTTCTGCAGAAGGACATTACAAAGCCAAAAACTTTGATAGTTGTGTTTTTAAATACTAACATGCAAGCCTTAAGTTGGGTCAATCCAGCATTAAACTAAATTAAGCACCTACCCAACTGGGCACATCAGTATATATACATACTTTCATCTTTCGAGATCTCCCTTTTAAAATTGTCATTCTTTCTGGTTTTTCTAGGTAAGTATTTGTTCACCTGGAGTGATAAGGATGTGACTGAGTGACAAAAAAAGACTCACAATAAAAATATCAGTAAGAACCTGCTGATATTTGAAGAATGGCATAAAGCAGTGGGGTGTATGTCTCTCTTTGTAGTTACAGTCTATCACTCCTAAAGTAATCTCTGTGCGTTTACTACAATGAAAGAGAGAAATCAGCTTTTACAACCCCTTACAATGTGAATAATGAATTATAAATGCTTCTGATCACAATGTACTAAGAAAAATGAATAGAGCAAGGAAAGAATTTAAAACATAATTTTCATCAGATTTGGAAGGTAAACTTGAAGTTACCAGGGCTATTTAATACATTCTGCACAGGGTAGGTATTTTTAAATTATTAATAATAAGGTGATAATTATATTCCATTTAATATGTGATATATATATATATCTCTATATATAAAATTTTGAATATGTCCAAATCCTCTTGAGTTACATATATATATGTAAAATATACATATGTAAATTTTTATATATATATAAAATTTTGAATATGTCCAAATCCTCTTGAGTTACATATTCAAAATTTTTTTAGCTCTATATAGGGAGAGTTAGCAGGAGGAGGAAGAAACAGTATTACAAATTAGAATGGGAGGTGTAGTCATCTGAGACGCAAAAGTAGCTGAAGCATTAAATGAACATTTCCAAATACATTTACAAGGGAGAACATTTATGACTACCTATTCTATATCAGGATCACTATGGCAAAGGTAATAAGTAAGACTGAAAAAATTCAAGTCTATTTTCCTAACTTGGTGCGTTAATAGCATATGAAAAAGCTCTAAAAATTTTGATTAGGTTTAAGTGCATTTCTCTTTATGTTTCATGAGTAATTGAAAATAAACGTGTTATACTTAAGGCTGTAACCCCAGCCTTCCCTAAATAAGCAGATTATTCAGAAAACATTTTTTCCATTTTACGTGAACATGGCAATATTGTTTCTTATCGACATAGTTATTGATTTGATTTTTCAGTACAGAGGCTTGGTTACAGTGGTCTGTTCTTATTGCCTTGCTAGTATCTTTTTGTAAATAGTGAAGTTTATGATGCTAAAGATAAAACAGAAGGCTATTTCCCCCCATAATTTGAATCATTAAATATTATTGGTTCAAAATATGTGGAGAGATTGTTCGAATTAACATTTTCTGTTTAGTTGACATGAGAGACAAAAGAAGGAAAAAATGAAATAGTATTATTAAAATTACTACCCCTTTAACACAACTTGGGGTAGTTCATGATCTAGACAACTAAGAAACTGTTCAATAAACTGGAAAATGTAGTAAAAGAAATGAATTCACTGGGCAGCTTACCTTGACTAATTAACCCTTGTTACCTTGGTTGTGAGTATATGTATATTATTTACAGATTTTAATTATGTTATTTTAAGAATTATCGTTTGTAGGTTTATCTTTGTATTCTTCATTCCAATATTTAAAAAAAATAATAAAAATAGCATTAAAAATGTGACAATGGAAATGACTTTTAAGATGATTAGAACTATAGAATAATATTTATTCTTTTAGATGGTCAGGATTTTTTATTTATATATATATATACATATATATGTATATATATATATGTAAAGCATATACGATGTTTAGCTTAACTCTCAGTATGTATTAGGGGAGTGATGTTTAACTGTACTCTTGAGAAGTTTATAGTCTTTTAAAAAGACAAAGCATCCATACATGGGGGTAGGAGATCTAGCTAAAGAAGTGTGTGGTTAAATCTTGCACACTCGGTTTTCAGGATCTGAAAATGAAGGAAGGGGTCAAGCATCTAGGGCAGCCTCTGAACACATTCTACTGTATTTGCTTGGTCATTACCCAAAGAAAATCTTGTAAAAAAGATCTTGCAGAAAAGAGAAAAGGTACTTCATAGAGAACAGTATGAGTAAAAAAGTAGGAATAAGCAAGATGTATGTGGGATTGGTAAGGAGTATCTATCTATCTATCTATCTATCTATCTATCTATCTATCTATCTATCTATAGCAGAGAAACAACCTTAGTAGAATATCTGAGTGAAACTGCACTGTAGGTTACAGAAGATAGGAAACTGGATAAAAATGAGAAACTGAGAACAGATGAGCTCTCCCTGGGTGTGAGTATCAAACATCAAAGCCAAGCCTAGGTGGGACTTATTTAATGGTCAGAAAAGGAACACAAGCATAGTATGCTTCACAGGACCAATCACAATTCACCATTATCATGTACATATACCAGAAAGACTGCCCTATACTTCACAGGACCAATCACAATTCACCATTATCATGTACATATACCAGAAGGACTGCCCTAGGTATTGAAGACTCAGCAATGATGAAAATATCTTTGCTTTTGGAACTTACTTTCTAGTGAGAGAGTAAGCTCCTGATAGTACACAAATCATTCAATTATGCGAAAGATACAATCACATACAATCACAGAGTTTGCCTGAAGACTATAAGAGAACAAACATACAGATCAAAATTCCCTTTTCTGCCTGGGATGATGAGAAAATACATCATTGACTTTTAAGTTCAATCTGAAAAGATGGGCATTGATTTGGAAATCAGAAACTAATGGGAGTAGGATTCCAGACCTATCAATTAGCAGGTATGCATATATGTGAAAAGAGACTTCAAGTTCAGATTACCACACAGAGCTAAATGGAACTGCAGCCTAGGAAGTTCACTGAGGAAACTTAGGAAGTGAGGTTGGCTCAAAACAGATCATGAAAAGCTTTCCTTGGATTTTACCTTAAGATGTTAAGGGACCCTTGGAGAATGTAAGCTTTGTAAACTGTTTAATGATGCTATGAGATGATACACTTTGAACCAGCAGTTGTGTGGAGGATGAGTTACAAGTCCAGGACAGAGTTCTAGAGTCTGATTCGGTGCCCATTGATAAGCAATACTCAGTAGACTCCACTTAAATCATTGTCAGTGGAGAAGCAGAAAGCAGTGAAGAACTTTAGAGATAGATGAAAGCTTTCTACAATTACATTGGGTGAGGGAGAGGAAGAATTGTAGAATACATTTTAAACTTTGACTGAGAGGCTATATAACTAAATATGAATATAAGAGTAAATAAGGTGAAGGATAATAAGTTAATTTTAGTAGATAATTAAAAAGAAAGGATGAAGCATTTATCCTTCATTTATTGTATAAAAAGATTTTTATGTCGGAAAAGTCCTTTTTTAAAGATGATTGCTAACAGATGCAGATGAAATAAAAGCAGAAAAATCACCACTTTGCAACTTATAATAAAAGAATAGATCCAAGTGATCATCAGTGGTTGCAGTAATCGGACAGATATTGATAGGGAATTTCATAAGATAGGTCTTAGGTTTAATCATCTAAACTTGAAAGTCTCAGCATTACTCAAAGTAGGGAAACTGTATTATATACCTTACGAAGTGATGCAGTAGGAAATGTTCAGCATCAATTATGAAATATTCTTCTATAAAAAAATTGGCCCTATAATTTATCAAGACTTTTGATCTAATTACCGGTTTATTGGAAATACTAATGACTAGTGGAAAAAGTCAACCACAACCACAAGGAAGCAATCAAAACAATGTTCAGAAAAGAGAGATGGAGTGTAGGTGATAGTATGGAATTAAAAAATCACTTTGGAGACACACTAATTAAATGCTATATTGTGGAATTTGGATCCTGATTTGAACAAACAAACTTAAACAGGAATTCTTTGAAACAATCAGGAAAATTTAAATATAGACTCAGTATTAGATTCTATTTAGGATTTATTGTTAATTTTTATTGGGTAAATTATCTAAAAAGTCCATATTAATTAGAGATGCATAGTAATATATTTACAAATGGGAAGACATAAAACATTAAGGTTTATTTAACATCAAACAAAGCAAAATAAAATAAAAACTCTGTGAAGTATATATAAAATGAGACTGGGAACATTTCTTAATCTCTGAGACTTAGTGTTGGGCATTGGATAGACGAGTGTTCATTGCAGTAGTCCACTCTTTACGTTATAAAATTTCCATGATGAAGAGGGGAAAGTAATATAATTTTAAGCAGGTCAATTTGAGGTTCCCATCAGACTTGCAGGTATAGATTTTCAGTAGAGCCTAATATAAATAAATAGTCTAGACTTTCAAATTGTGTATGCACTAGAAGTTTATGCAAAGAATACAGAGGGAGAAGTAGTGATCTGAACTCTGCAAACAGCAGCAGTTAGAGCGAGGGCAGAGGAAGAGTAGTTATTAGAAGATATTGAAAAGGATCAGAGATATAAGAAGAAAACCAGGATGATATCAGAAAAATGGGAGAGTCATCAATATGCCATTTATGTTACATAGGATAAGTATTGTACATTAGATTTTGAAATTATAGCCCCCCGTTGGTGATCATATTGAGAGGAATTTTAAAGGAATTATCACAGAGAGAAGAGACTGGAAAGCTAGAGAAGGATTTTGAGGGGACTGGAAAATGAGATATTAGAATTCTATTTTTTAAAAAAGATTGGCTATGAAAGTTTTTGTAAAATAATGTTTACTTTTGTTTTTGTTTGTTTGTTTGTTACTAAGAGAAGTCAACTATGTAAGGGATGACTCATGGGCGTGGAGACAGATTTACCACAAAGCTGGTGAAACTTAAAGCTGCTCACCAATATGGCTCCTACTGGTAGATACGTTTCCAAGGTCCTACAGGGCACTTTTAATGTGTGTGCATGAATGTAGGCTTTTGTAAAAAGTGGAATATGTAAGCTGTTGTCTGTTACTATTCCAACTTTAATCACATTTTCTCTCACGTACAGTGGTGTTTGAGCGGCCAGTAGCATTTGTGCAATAGTACTAAAATGATTTTGGATTGGGAATACTATTTAGGTTGAATGGGATATGTTTTATGTAGTCGATCTGGTATGAGTGGTTTACAGGAATACTCCTTCTACCCACTGTGAAAATTCATTATGATGCAAAAGTACAGGTTTATCATTTATATCGTAACTTCTCCAATGGTGCCTGGCCTCAAGAGTATGTGGGAAGTAAAAGAAAAGTAAAATTTTAAATATACAGAACTAGAAACATAAAATTAAAAGTGTAGAATTTGATTTTCATCAATACCTAATCAAAATATCAGTAGTACTCATCAGTAATATACTAGATCTACTATTCATATGTAATATGCATAACTATAAATGTATCAAAAATTTTTTATTTTATGTGAAAATATAATTGATCACGTTCTCTGTGTTTGTACAGCACAAACCTTTAGTATTATAAACAGTAATAATGTGTGTAGCTCCTCATGTATGAAAGAAATTTAAATAGAAGTTTTTCCAAATTTGTTTCATGGATCTGGATCTAAATATGTATGGGAGCCAAAGGAGAAGATGGGTTATGCAAGAAAGTGCAGTCGATATTTTAAAAAATAAAAATTATGAAAGCTTTTGTCTCTCTTAGCTTTTGCCCAGGGGAGAACAGAAGCAATCGGCTTTTAACAACACAGAAATAACTTTCTTCTTAAAAATATTATTTGAAAAATCATATGGTTCAAAGTCCTTAGACACACACACACACACACACACACACACAGTAGCTTATACATTAAGAATACAATTATGGTTAGTTCAGATCTGATTATTCCTTTCTCTTAAACTCTGTCACCCACCCCACCCTAACAAGAGAAACATATAAACTGCTCATCCCCTTTCCTTCATTTTTTATTTTTGGTATTAAGTCTGGTGAGAAGCCGCATATGAGGATGAAGTCTTTTAAAAAACAAGATATAAAATGTAAGCAGAATGGGGAGTTGTCCCTTTGAACAATTTGAATAAAAGCTTTACTATTTCCTGTGAATTAACCTAAAAAGTCAAATACTTAGTTGAAATATTTTGTTGTCGATAAATTATATTAGGTATCTAAAGTTTTTACTGTCATTTCACCAATAGGAGCAAATATTCCATACTCATAAATATACTTAACAGTAAATCAAAGATTGTTAAAGCCACAACTAGAAGGTTAGACCAAGTAGTAATATATCACTAGTACAAAACATTTAAGTTACTGTAGATTTAAAAGGACTAAATTATATAATTATGCAATTTAAAATTTTCAAAGTGTATTTTATTCTAAATTCATAAAGTTATATTTAGAACACAAATCTTTATGCTTAATTATTCATTTAGAAATATAATTATGAGTGTTTTTTGCATACGTTTTTCAAAGGAAAACAGTTTATCTGAATCTTTTCGAAGTAACTCCATTCGATTTTATTAGTTTGATTGTTATTTTTGAAGAGCAAGACTACATATTATTGTTCAGTGAAGGATCCAGAATTAGATCTGTTTGTCTTTTGAACTAGAAATAAAGCATGTATTTCCAAGAAAGTTTATCCTCTTACCTTTTCATTTATATATTCAACAACAGTGTAGACATACATGCAAAAATGATCGGCTATGTTTTTTTTTGTAGCACACATTAAATTTGAGAATTTTCTATTTCATTTCACCAATGTAGACAACTTGTTGATAACAGCTATTCAAACAGGTGTGAGATGGTATCTCATTGTGGATTTGATTTGCATTTCCCTAATAGCTAGCGATGATGAGCATCTTTTCATGTTTTTTGGCCATTTATATGTCCTCTAGGGAGAAGTGTCTGTTCAGGTCCTCTGCTCATTTTTTTATTGTTGTTGCTATTGAGTTGTATGAGTTCTTTGTATATTTGAGATATTAGACCCTTACTAGAGGCGTGGCTTGCAAATATATTTTCCCGTTCAGATGGTTGTCTCTTTACCTTGTTGACGATTTCTTTTGCTGTGCAGAAGTTTTTAGTTTGATGTAGTCCCATTCATTTATTTTTGCTTTTACTTCTCTTGCCTTTGTGGTCAAATTCATAAAATCTTCTTTAAGTCCAAGAAAGTTTATCCTCTTACCTTTTCATTTATATATTCAACAACAGTGTAGACATACATGCAAAAGTGATCGGCTATGTTTTTTTTTGTAGCACACATTAAATTTGAGAATTTTCTATTTAATTTCACCAATGTAGACAAACTCAGATGACTTTAGTTCCTATAATTTCTTCTATGCACCTTATTGTTTCAGGTCTTATATGCAGGTCCTTAATTCATTTGAGTTAATTTTGGTGTATGGTGATAGACAACAGTCTAGTTTAATTCTTTTGCAGATAGCTTTCCAATTTTCCCAGCACCATTTATTGAAGAGGCTTTTCTTTCTCCACTGTATGTTTTTGGCTTTTTTGTAGAAAATTATTTGCCCATATAAATATGGGTTTACTTCTGGACTCTCAGTTCTGTTCCACTGGTCCATGGGTCTGTTTTTCTGTCAATACCATGCCATTTTGATTACTGTTCCTTTGTAGTATAATTTGAAGTTGGGCAGAGTGGTGCCTCCACTCCAACCCTGTTCTTTTTTCTCAGGAGTTTTGGAAATTTGGGGTCTTTTGTGATTCCATACAAATCTGATGATTTTTATTCTATTTCTTTAAAACATGCCGTTGGAATTTTGATGGAAATTGCACTTAATTTGTATAATGCTCTGGATAAGAAGTTCATTTTTTAATGTTGATTCTTCCAGTCCAAGAACACAGAACATCTTTCCATTTCTTTGTATCTTCTTTGATTTCTTTTAACAAGGTCTTACAGTTTTCATTATACAGGTCCTTCACTTGTTTTGTTAAATTTACTCCTAGGTATTTTATTCTTTTTGTTGCAATTGCAAAAGGAATTTTTCCACTTCTTTCTCTGATGCTTCATTATTAATGTACAGGAAAGCTATGGATTTTTGAACGTTGATTTTGTAACCAGAAACTTTACTGTATTTGCTTATTGTTTCTAGTAGTGTTCTTGTGGAGTCTTTAGGGTTTTCTATATAGAGAATCATGTCATCTGCAAATAGTGACAGTTTGGCTTCTTTGTTTCCTATTTGGCTGCCTTTTATATCTTTCTCCTGCCTGATTGCACTCACTAAGACCTCCAATGTTATACTGAATAACAGTGGTGATAGTGGACAGACTTGTCTTGTTCCTGATCTTAGAGGAAAGGTTTTTAGTTTTTCACCATTAAGTATAATGTTGGCTGAGGGTTTGTCATATATGGCCTTTAGTATGTTAAGGTGCTTTACTTCGATATGGATTTTATTAAGTATTTTGATCATAAATGGATGCTATATCTTGTCAAAGGCTTTTTCTGCACCTATTGATATGATCATATGATTCATATTCTTTAATTTGTTTATGTGGTGTATCACATTAATCGATTTGCATATGTTGAACCATCCCTGTGCCCCTGGGATAAAGCCCACTTGATCGTGGTGTATAATCTTTTTAATATGTTGCTGTATTCAGTTCACTAGTATCTTATTTAGGATTTTTGCATCTGTATTCAT
>NW_006434897.1:3881603-3893482 GCF_000325575.1 Pteropus alecto
CGAGTTCAGTCCATTTACATTTAGGGTGATTATTGAAATATGAGGTCTTCTTAGAGCCATTTTATCTTTTGCTTTCTGGTAGCTCGGTTCCATTGCTTCTTTGTCCATGTGTTTCTGTTTTCTTTATTTTGGTTGGCTTTTGTGAGTTTTGCCTCTGGTTCTTCTTGTTTTACATTATATATTTCAGTTCTGAATCTTTGGTGTGTGGTTACCAATACGAATATGTAAAGGATTATTATATATATTCGTTAGTTTATTTTCTTCTGTGCGTACCTTATCTCCATTCTCCTCTGCTCTTACTGTTTAAGCTTCTAATGCCATGTTCTTAATAAGGTTGCACTCCTCTGCTTCTATCTGCCTGCTAGTCGCCTTACTTATAGTTATGTATTTTTTTGTCATTTTGTTTTAGATGAGCTGACCCCTTTTAGTATTTCCTGTTGCAGGCATCATAGTGGAGAAGTCCCTCAATTCTTACAGGTCTGGAAAGGTCTTTATATCTCCTTCATATCTAAAGGAGAGATTTGCTGGATCCATTATCCTTGGCTGGTAGTTTCTTTCATTTAATAGTTTGAATATTTGATTCCACTCCTTTTGGGCTTGTAAGGTTTGTGCTGAAAAGTCCGATGATAATCTAATGGGCTTTCCTTTGTAGGTTACTGTCTCCTTTTCCCTGGCTGCTCTGAGAATTCTTTCTTTGTCATTGATTTTTGATAATTTTAATACAAAATGTCTTGGAGAAGGTCTGTTTGGGTGGAAATAATTGGGTATTTTGTTGACTTTTTGAATTCCAAGCTCCAGTTCATTCCTGTGATAGCTCTTATATGTAGATCCTATGCTTAGACGTGCTGGTGTACAGTTGGGTGTTTTTTGTCAAGTTTTGGATGTTCAGCTTATTGTTTCAAGAGGAGAGATCTGGGGACATTTCTCACTCTGCCATGTTTCTGACGTCACTTAACTTTTTATTAATATCGAGTGTCAAAAGTTATCATTAGCTTTATTTTAATTTTATTTATTTTATTAGTTATCATTAGCTTTCATTCTCAGTATTATTTCAATATTTTCAAACCTTTGATATTAAAAGACTTGTATATTATGAGTGAGCAGATTTCAATATCATCTTATTTGAATTTTTGAAAGAATAAATTAATTCACAATAAAGTGATATAATAGCAGGCCCTACTTCATATCTTGATCCTGTAATGAGGAAAATCTTTAGTAAAATATAACCTATTTTATAGATTTAACCCTTAGCCAAAGTGGAGAAGGATATTCTCTCATCTTTTGAAAACCAGTGTTTTCATTTAGACCTAGAAAGTTTGGGAATGTTCTGCCTATTTTGGAATAGTTCTGCTAACTATCCAGTTTTAAACACAGAATAATTATAAACTTCTTTAGAATAACATTTCATCAATCCTGCCCTCTGAAATATATCTATAATTATCTTGATATACTCAGATAGTTATGCTACTAAGACATATAAGGTATTAAAATAGGTGTTTTTAATATTAAATAAATTAAATAGAAATATAATTTTTCAAATAATAGTAGAATCCAAGGTAAGTAATCATTCCAAAATATTTCAACTTTTTTATAAACATTTCTCTTTGTACTATCATGCTTTCCTTCCCTCAAGCGCTGTGATTAATAAAGTGATTAAACTACTGGAAACAACAGTTTTCATTACTTATTTCATAATTGTGGAGATTCCAGGGAATAAATCCTCTACTATCATCTTTGGTACCAATATCATAAACTCCCTGTGCCTTCAGCTATGCCTTAATGTACTAAGAAGGAACTCAAAACAGTTGATTTACATAGATGGAATAAAAGTCATCAAAAGCAATTATGGTCATATGAAAATGACTAAGAGACAAACAAACAAAAAAAAGCATTAGACTGCAAATATATCAATTAAATTGATTACCAAAACAAGTGATAAGTGAGACTGCCCTAGAAATCTAAGTATATGTTCCGTAGTACTAGAACTGTCTAGTAAAATTAAAATCCTATAAAAGCTGATAATAGCACTTCTATTTTTTTTACCCGAACTAGATGAACAACTACCTATAGAATCATGATGAAATTGAAAAAATGATTTACATAAATCTTCGTATTGAGACTTGTGTTATTTTTTAACTTTTTCTTTTTTCATATATTTTATTCTCTATGTATATATGAGTACATAATACATATATAGAAATATAATTAAAAGCTTTGCTATTTTAGTTCTTTACTTTAAAAAGTAATTTTCTGCTCAGTTTTTTTCCTCTCATATGCCTATTGTTCTCTATTCTTTCTTCCTCAAATCAAATGGCCTGAGATAAATGGATGACCTCCAGGAATGACTAAGTATAATAAACAGCTGCTACCATACCATTTTCAAAATTAGACCTGAAGAAAATGTTTCTTTTCTGTTTGTTTCCATATGAATACTCTAGATGAGCAATTACTATGTCTTTATCAGCCAATGCCTTATATAACATAACACATCCAAGATACACTTACAAAAAAAAAAAAAGATTATGAATACTCAGTGAAAGAGATAGTTTTCCTTCTATAAACAGGCTTGATTTAGCTTCATATTAAATAGATTTAAGCATAAATTTATATTCTTCCTTTTTATACTCTATCATATATAATTTCACTAATACTTATAATATTCTATTTTTAAATATTTTCTATATTTTTCTTGACAATGAAATTTACCAGTTTATTTATTACATTTGAAATGTGGGAGGTTCACGTCACTAATGAACATGAGATTTTATCCCAAGTTATTGTAGAAAGTGTAAGTAATTTATATTCATGCTGGAATCTATTAGATAAGATTATTTTCCACCTAAACTAACAAGTGCTTATTTCATAAAGGGAATAACAGATTGTTCTGTCTACATCAGGATTAGAGGAGTGTTTTGGTAGATACACTATTATGTTGCACGTGAACTGCAATGAATGTGTCCTTTTAAATACAGTGGTTAAAATGAATTTATAATCAATTCTTGATCATGCTTGTATTAATAACATAGTTTTTTTTTTAATGACACTTTTTTTTTGGTAATGAGTGAAAGGATGAATTATTTAGATTTCAAAGTTTTTTATGCAAATAGATTTATTCATATTTCTTCCTGTTGCAATCTGCCCAGAACAAACATGCTATGTTATATGAGTAAATACACTTTAAATGGCTTGTTCTGGATGTAATTCTAAATAGTACTTGTCTTGTGAACAATGATCATGGTTTGTATTTGCAAACAGTATATTAGCCTTTTCAAAGACCGTCTTGGGATACAAATGGCTTGGCAAACAACCTGCTTTCCAATGAACTTGAAGTGTGTGTATGTGTGTTTATTTGTCTGTATGTGTGTTTTAAAATTGACCTAGATTACTGAGAAAATTATCGCTAATAGATACAAAATGAGATTTCATACCTTATCTTGACAATTTATTAAAAGAATTAGCAACTCTTGCTACATCTCTGTCAGGAAATTCTACCTTCCTACCTTCTGCCTAACCTAAGGCTTTCTGATTATAGTTTTTTTCCTCTGGTCATTTTCTCAGAGATAGTCACCTGATTCTTTTATATAATTATGATTAAATCATTTTACTATTCTGTCTTATTGGTTGATAAATTCATTACTTAACATCGATATTATCTCTAATACTTTAATAATAAATAACTACTGGTGAGCATTTATTGTTACCTCTTTACTCAGCAACTTTTAGGTCTTTTCTCATTATTCTTAAAAATAGCTCTTGACATACAGATTATAATTTGAAACCAAGCCTGTATAACTTCACATGCAGTAATCCTAACAATTATTCTCATTCTTCTAAACTCTTGCCAAGATTCAAATATTTACCAGTTTAGGCATCCCAAATTTCATCATTGTCTGATGAATGTGTATTCGAAATTGAGTATACTGGGATGATTCTTTTTCATCTCACAGATAATATTGTATAGTTCAACAATGTTCTGGAATGAATAATGTGCTCACTGGTACTGTTTGTTACTTGCAAGAAGAAAATTGCAGGAAATGCACTTAAGTATCTCTTCTCATAAACAAACATGACTTTTACAAGTCCCACAAAGAAAATGAAGAAGATAAAAGTTGTGTTCATCAAACTTGTCTAACAAAGTAATTTTGAAGATTAAGTAATGTAGACCAAGCACTTGGCATAGTAAATGCTCTATAAATCGCTGTTACTCTACATACTCTATGTGAGGTTACAGATATCACACTTGTCTATTACTGCATTCCTATCCTTAAGCATGGATTTCAGTACATGAATTGTTCACGAAATTATGTCTGAAATCAACACCGTAAAGAATGAAAGGTATTGGAATAAAGGAAAGTCAGAGTATGGTGAGTATTTAATCGTTAAAAGTGTTCATTAAGAGATGAGTTTGAATAAAACTTTAGGAAATGTGAGTGACGTGAACTGAGAAATACATTCCACAGCAAGGGACTATTATTTATCTATATCCAAGATGATAAAGGGCTTTTTTCTTAAGATGCAGTGTTTATTCAATTTTCTGTTAGACTTGAAGTTAATGAGTACTTACCTTCTTAAATTTATATAAAGTATCTGTTTTTATCTGTACATTCATTAGTATAAAATGGTGCTTTCAATAGTGACTGAATATTAGCAAAGAAGTAAAACATAGTATTTATTCTTATTAAAATACACATTTTCAAGACAGGTATGATATTTTTTCTGACAATATTGATCTAGTATTCCTTAGGTAATTCATTTCACTCATTCATTTAAGCTTTGATTACTTCCAAGATGGTGTTTCATAATTATAATCATAGACAAGTTATGATTTTAGTTTCCCTATTTATTTGGTTATTTACATTGCAGATAGAAAAATAACTTCTGATTGGTAATATTATGCTTAAAGAATCTTATTAATCACTACAAATTTAATGATTGTCATCACTACCAGTTTAATCACTGTTAGGATATCTGATGTTCTTTTTGAATGATTCAGGCAAATTTCTTTGAGAATAAATGAGAACAACTTTATAAATAATTTTAATGGATTGCAGTCAGAACCTGCCCCACAACTTAAAGACCTAAGAGTAGAAAATTATTTCTTTCTTAAAAACAATTTGCTGTGCATTGTAATTTAGTATGATAAAATTAGAATGCAAAAATATGAATGTGCTATATATGATCGCATGGAAGTTTATGAAGTCATAATTGATCAGTTTTTCTGCTTAATAGTATGAATAGAATGCAAAAATATGAATGTGCTATATATGATCGCATGGAAGTTTATGAAGTCATAATTGACCAGTTTTTCTGCTTTTTCTTTTAATAGTAACTGGTTAGGATGTAATTACATTTTTTCATACCTCATTATTTAACTTTAATTTAGAATATCATAACTAATAAGATTCAGGTTAATTTCCTCTCTTAGCTTTAAATTGCTATGTCTATAATCCTTTAAATCATAGTCTAAATCTTTCTATTCTTTTTAAAATACGTATTTTGAACTTTAATGCAGATATTTTTTAATTTTTTTAATTTTTTTTTTTATTTTTATTTTTTAGATGAGGCAACCCTTGTTGACCTCCGATAGATCTGGGCAAAGTCCATCAAAAACCTTCTGAAAAGGATTCACCATTCTAGATGTCATTAAGAACATTCATGATTCATGGGACGAGGTCAAAATATCAACAATAACAGGAGTTTGAAAGACGTTGGTTCCAGCCGGATAGCATGGCTGTAGACTAATGAAGACTTGTTTTAACCAAAAGATATTGCGTTTCAGTATAGTAGACTATTTGCGTGAATATTCATATTTCAGGGATTTTTTTCAGATTTGCACTTCATAACTATTTTTATATCAATGAAAAATTCAGAGAACTAGATATTTCATAAACGGTAATGGCATAGCTACAAGAAATCTCTTCTACATCAAAATATCAATTGTGGCATATGTAGAAATAGTGAAAGCAATAATATCAGCTACGGTACTATAGGAAGACATTGGGAATCACTATTAATGTCTGGAAATGGACTCCTTTGAGAAGTAGTAAATTCTTCATTAAAGAAGATGTTCAAACATTAACTAGATGAACCACTCTCAGGGATATCAGAAGAGCTTCAAAAATTGGCTAATTTAATTGTATGTCTAACCAATCATTGAATTTTTCTGTGATCCTGTAAAATGAAAAGAAATATTGCTACAAATTATTATATATTCAAGTGTATGAGTTAAAATACTACTGATTTACACATTATAAAATGTTACTAACACAAATAGTAGTGAGAAAATCAAGAAAATTTAGTCTTTTTATACAATGACTATTTTTAACCTGAGTATAATGACTTTGTCGCTGGTAAAAAAAAATAGAAATAAGGAGGTATTTTCACTGTTTTATTAGGATCAGACATAACTCATCTCATATAAACCTCTTTCTCATTCTTAAAACAACAGTATTTTAAAGGTTTAAAACCATTAAAGAAAGTTTGAAGTTTTGGGGAGGAAGATAATGGGAGAGACTGGGCTTGACAAAGATTTTGTTAAATTATATTGTCATCTTAAATCTACTTCATTTACTTTAAAATGTTTTGCTCTTTAATTTGATTGTACTTCAGTAAAATTACAATGTGTGTATTATTTGCTTTGGGGAATTGTACTCTCAAGTCAGACAAGCATAGGTGCAGATTCATTCCTTAGTAGGGTGACTGAGCAAGGAAGTCTTCTAAGCCTGAATTTTCTCATTTGTATAATGAGAATTACAATTCTTCCGTAATAGGGTAGTTGTAAGAATTCATTAAGATAATGTCTCTCCAACCCAAAGAGTTTCTGGTAAATGACAAGCCCTCACAATTGTTTTCTATTACTTACTTTCTGTTTGTGTCCTCTTTTTCACTTCCGTCCATATAGGCTTTTGTGAAAGTCTTGACTTGAGACAAATATGTCTATTAAAAAGATAAAAGCTTAGAATTTTTAAAATGCAAAGTAATTTGTTGGAAATAACTTCCTAGGAAAAAATAAAACAAAAACCGTTCAATGTATCATTTGTTACATTTATCTTGTTTGTCCAAGTTACCTATAAATAAAGGTATCCTTTGGTCTCTTCTATTGGCTGGTCTTTCAAGCTAACAGTTTGATATTTTGGATGGATGCATTAGAAAAGCAGTTTTTATCATGCCATTAAATTCTTGAAATTTGTTGTCATATTTTTAAAGATATGTTTGGTAAATTAAAGTGTTGCTATATATAAAGAAAAGAAAGAGAAAAATCAATTTTATTGGAATTCCCACTGCATTTTTATAAATGGCTAGCAAAATTTTTATTCAGTGAAGTTTCCTAGTATTTAATTAAACCGAATCTTTTTCTTTAATTTTGGAGTGTAGGAAATCTCTGATTTTCTGTCAAAATTATGAATAGGAATACAGGGCTTTTTCATAAACTTGAACACAGTTTGGTGCAAAGATAGATATTTATCCCTGCCAAGAACAGATTTTGACAATTTTACTTAATTTTTGACTCAGAAATTTCTACTTAGTCTTGTTAAAATAGAGAAATAATGGACTATTCCATAAAAATAATAGTTTTATCTAGTTATCGCTTTTATATACAGTTAATCACAAGCTGATATTTAAAACAAAATGTCTAAAACTGGGTTGGATCTTTAACAATATAGTTAGCCATGAACTGGACCTCGCATTTCAAACAGGTTTCTCTGTGTAAAAAGTAAAGAAATGAAGTAAGAAAATATTTTAACAATTGATCTTTGACATGCCCTGAAATTTTCTAGAGAAGTTATAATCATTACCTTTAAGTAATAATTTGTTGGTCAAAGAAATCAAGAAATATTTGTTAGAAAAAGATGAAAAATAAAATCACATGAACACTCTAACTTTTCTATATTTGAAAGCTTTTAGACATGTGTGGATTTTCCATTGATATAATTAATAATATCCAATCCACTCAATATGTTCTATAGTCAAGTTCACAACAATTCATATTATTATGGAAGACAGTAAGAACTAAAGGCTATTAATTAATATGAGTGCTCAGGAAGAAAACAAACACTTTTTAAAATTGGAAGTAAAGGGAAATTTTCATGATAATTACAAGAGGAAACTATGTTTACATCAATGTACGGGGGTGTCTTGAATGTGCTCAAAGAAACAGCATTGCCCGTCATCTTCACTGAGGTGTTGAGAAGATAATTAAAGTTTAGGATACATTGAAAATGCTAAGATGACATAAATACTAAATTACTGATAAACTAACAATCAGAAGGCAGTGATCAATTATAGTATGTGCAGACTTTCTTCTTGTAATAATCATTTTTGCCTATCTATGGAATTTTACCCCTTTTACATTTTCATAGAATTTTGTTATCAGCATTGTGATTATATACATGCATTGTGCCACTTTTAAATAAATAAATAGTGCCATGATAGGCTCATTGTTTTTGAAATTCATTCATTCTACAAATATTTACTGAAGATAAAAATGTGCAGGGTATTATGCTAGACATTGGAAAGGAAAAAGAAATGAATTTTCCTTGAATACTTAAGGATCCAGGAAGTAGAATAAGACCTATAGTACAATATTCTAATGCAGTTCCTGTATGCCAAACCAATGTCATTTTTAATCCTTTCAAAACCCAAAGCACAAATAGTAATCTCCATTTCGCAGGTCAGGAAATTACCTAAGCTCACACTGCTGATGAAGTAGCAGACTGAATGAACAGTTTATGGAATAAGAAAGTCCATTGTCTGTTTACTGTAGCTCATAGTATTCCTTCATATAAATAACCAATTTCATATAGAGAGACCTAAGTTCTGTAGTAATTTTAGAGCACAGAAATGCATAAACTTTAAGAATTAACTCACAAATATTATATTTGTTATCAGAACACTCCAATTATATTAGCCTTAATAAAATTTAACTTTCTAATCATCATATATCTGTTTTACCCACTTCATCAAATGTCTTTTTCAATAAATATTTTTATGTTTGTATTACCTTATGCAATTTTTGAGAGTAATTAAGTTGTTTGTCCCCAAGCCAAGACCAGAACCTGTCGTCAATAAATGCTGAATGAATTAATGAATGGATTACCTTTGGAACGGAATGTTCTTATTAAGCACCAGAAAGTAATGATTTTTCTAATATCCTTGGTATAGGAGAACATTTCATATTTACACATAAAAGAAAACACGAAGAAATGACAAATAGTGTCAAAATTAATGCCGACAATGAATTTCTTTGATTTTGAGTTTATCATAATAAATGGTAGTAAAAATCAACAATGCATTTTGTTCAGTGGTTCTTAAAGGAAACAGTTTGGAAATGTGTGGTATTTTGATTAACATAGCCATTAAAGGTTTTTACCAGTGGTGTGAGAACTATCTCAAGGGTTGATTCCAACTCTACATATTGCTAATCGGTAGCTTGAAATTGGCCATGGTGGTAGTATTTACACCTTAGAAATGAACAAACTCTACAAAATCTGGACTTCTTTTTGAGAGAGAGGCAGAGAGAGAAAGAGAGAGATTCCACAGCACTGGTTTATATTCATGCTTAGCAAGCAGGATCAAGGGATGTTAACTATTTACAATTCTCAGGAGCGTTTCTCATAAGAAAGTATTGCCCTATTTTAATAATTATCAGAGCTTAAGACTCATCTCCATTTGCCATAAAAGAAAAATGTAATTTTTGCATGACTTTAAAACAATGATTTTTTCCAAGAATTCAACTGTCATGTAAACTGATAAAAGACAATTTTGCCTAATAACCTTTGAGAAAGTCTCTTTACTGAGGGAAATGAAATTTATCGTTTTTGAGTCCCACAATACCCCGTATCAGTTTTCCTTACAGCTTGATTCTATGTAGGAGTACATGTCAGAGGATTTCAGCTCTGTCTTCTGTGTAGTTGTTCCAGAGCATTTGCATATTCAAATATATACCATTTTATCATGAAAAACTTTCTTTTTTGTCTTTATAGTTTAGTCAATGCATTATATTGATTTTTTTTAAGTCAAATGTACATAGGTGGTTACACTATCTGTGAACTACACTTTAATCTATTAAAGGAACCACTGACACAGTTCAATCTCTTTGTTTTCACAAAGTTGGACCTGACAAAGGTCACAGAACCCACTGACTTTCCAGGCTATGTTAATTTATCTATTTTCCATTTACTTTGTGTAAACAAACCCTGTGTATAGCCAGCCTAATTTGTAATAATAAATACATACTATTAGTAAAAGTGTACAAGTAGTTCTCCTAAACTTATAGGTAGTAGAGACCTTGATAAAATTCTACTGGATTTGAGCAATAATATTTCATTTAAATCAAGCTACATTCTCTTTTTCAATGACATAGAATCTGTTTATCAGGTGCAAAGCCCAGTCATGATGCTGCTACATTTAGACTTTATTACATTTTTATGGTACCCTGAAATATATTCTGAATTCCATACTTCAAATTAGTGTAATACATTTAAGATGCTAGTTTCTTCGAGTTGAAATGACTGACTCATGTAACCACCTAGGCACAAGTCACTTACCCAAATATGTTAGCCACTGTGACTGCTGCATATTAACCTGACTTTTAGCTTCAACTTTTACCTATGTGTGCAAACTGGAAAAAAAGAATGAAATGGAAAAAAAAATTTTTTCGAAGCTGCTGTGTCAGCTAAAGCAAGTGAAAACAGTGTGGTAGATGCATAAAGACTATTGCTCTATTGCTAAAACTTTAGCACTGCACAATAAAGAAGAAAATGGTTTTGTATTCTAGGTTCCTATTGATGACTGCCTATGAATATCATAGCAATGCTATCTTAAGGAAGATAATTCTTCTTTTTCCAGTTTTCTTTTAAGTCACGTCTAAGAGTAGAATGAAATTAGAATACTGCTTTAATATATAAGTCCATTGAATTCAGGTTAAATTAAAAACCTCTGGCTGATTTTTCTTTAAAACTTGCTTCTGGATTTTGGCTTGTGCAATGAGAAAATGTTGCCTGAATATTTACTTGCATATGAATTGCCATACTTTAAAGTTGCTGATGAAGCAGACAAGTTCAAGTTCCAGAATTTAAAAGGTTTGACATTTCAAGCACATATGTAAACAACGTTTATCGAAATAATTTTGATGGTGGAAATCAAATCTGTTGGATTGTTTCTTATCTCTCTATTTTAACAGGTCCAAAGCTAAAATTCACACATGATTTAAATGTAAATATTTTATGTAAAATGCAAACATTACATTTATACAAAAGTAAATCATATTATGGCTTCTGATATTATTGTTTCCGATATTACATTAATGTAGTAGTAAACTGCTCTATTCTTTGCTTAGTTGTAATCCTCTGATGTTCTTTCCTTGGAACTTTTCTAATATAGTCAATGCATTATTTTGAATATGATGCTTTTTTTTCTTTTATGTAACTTCAGTAAAATGGGTTTTTGATTCACTTGGTTGTGTACTTTTTATATATTCCAAACCAGCCTGAAATCTTCTTCTTCCAAAGTTTCAAGTCCTTCAAGGATTTTCAGAGTATTGAGCATATGCTAACACAAAATATGAATCTCCAAATAGGAAATGTTACTAGCACTGTTTACAATTTATTTTTCCTTAATACCATTTTATTCTAGGAGCCCCTCAAAAGATGTTCTTCCATCAGCCAAACTTTCAAAATATTGCTCATTTATGTGACTCATTTTTCCTTCTTTCCTTCCTTCCTTCCTTCCTTCCTTCCTTCCTTCCTTCCTTCCTTCCTTCCTTCCTTCCTTCCTTCCTTCCTTCCTTCCCTCCCTCCCTCCCTCCCTCCCTCCCTTTGTTTTCTTTTTTTTTTAAATTCTATCATGTATCCAAATAGCCGCCTCTTATTAACTGAAGA
>NW_006434897.1:3893534-3912727 GCF_000325575.1 Pteropus alecto
AATTTCAGATATGCAAAGGACTAGCTTCCCCATCATATTTTAGTTTTTCAGGAAAGGGCTATATTCTTTTCTTATGTCTGGCATAGTTAGAAAGCTATTTAAACTTGTTGATTTGGCTCTTTATTCACTCATGAAGGAGATGCCTTTACCTTCAATTCATACGTATATGTAAATGATAATTTACTATAGGTAATATTTTTCAGAAGCAGGCAAGAGAAACTGACATGCAAAAGAAAGGCAGGACATTGTCCACTTCATGGATTTGACCTCTTAGATTATCTTTTATTATTAGACATTTCCCCCATCAAGCTGTGTGCTCAGAAAGATCTCTGTGTTGTGAAAGGCAAAAACTCATAAAAATGGTTTTGCACTCTGGCATTATGACGTTACTACATTTTGCCATTAAAAAAAAAAGATTTATTTCATCTTGTGACCATGTATTGGGTAACTAAAAAGGAAGTTCTCGTATTTAGAATCATGTGATGAACATGTGTGCCTTGCATATGCAATCATGTTTTTTATAACCAAGCATAATATAGGTTTTTTTTTTTTTTTTTTTTTAAAGAATCATTTAGAAAGCACTGAGATGACCCTTTGTGCATTTCCTAGTCAGAAGTGGAATTTAAACTACCAGTAAATACAAAATTGAGGTGGAAAGGCATGTTTTTAATTCCTAGTCCTTATCATTATAGAATATCTTTCCTACAGAGGAAAATAATCAGTAGTGAACATTAATTTGTTCAGAGAAGAAGGACCTTGAGGACACGTTATATAACCAGTTTTAAGAAGTGGAACACATAATAATCTCAAGTTCCATCCATAAAATTATAAGGCTAAGCAAAATAAGTCAGAAAAGCTGAGAACCATATGATTTTACTTATATGTGGGATATAAAACTGAAAGTAACAAATGCAGAAGACAAATAAAAACTCATAGACACAGACAACAGTTCAGTGGTTACCAGAGGGAAAGGGTGGAGGGGAGGTAGGTAAAGGTAAAGGGGTCAAATGCATGGTGACAGAAGGAAATTTGACTATGGGTGGTGAACACCCAATATACAGATGACATATTAAAAAATTGTACAGTTGAAGCCTACATAATTTTATTTACCAATGTCACCCTGGTAAATTTAATAATAATAATTTTAAAAAAGCACAATGTAAAAGACTTCAACAAGGGTGCTTAGGGCTAAATCCCAAAAGGTTTTTAAAACCCCTTAAATCCCTCCTGCACTAAACTAAGGTCAGGATTGTCCCTGGGTCTCTAGGCTGAGATGTTTAGAGAGGCTGGGAGCTAAGTAGACAAAACAGAACTAGAACCTAAGTCTTCTAAGTCTTAATCTTGAGAGCTTTGAGAGTTACTGCTCTAGAAATAAAAGGGTCTTAACTTTCAATCAGCATTTTTGGTATCTAACTATTTGATATCTAACCATCATATTTTGTCTCATTTTGGGTAACTGTGTATAACTATGTATATTATGAAGAAAGTAATACTATGTGCAGATTGTTATTATAAATATATACATGCATATTCATTCTGTGAGATATGTAAATATGTATCACTCCGTGAAGTCTGGCACAGAATTAGCTTTTCATCAGTGATAGTTATTAAATATAATATTAATTAGCAGTAATAAATATTCTTTACTGAATATATATCCTCAGATATAGAATTATAATAGTTCTAGGATTGAATATTTACAGTTACAGATCAGGTACTGTACTAAAAATATATAGTCATCTCATTTTAAAATATATTTTGTCTTTAAATATGTTGCTTAAAACATTTTAAACAATCAGAAAAATTTATTTGAAAATGTTTTAGAATTCTAATTATTTAGCAAACAAAGAAAAAGTAGGTGACTGTGAAATTTTTAGTTTATATACTTACAAAATAGCAGCAAAAAGAAACCTGACAAATATTTAAAATTTAGTTTTATAAAAACTGGAAAGTAAAAGAGTTAACTTTGTTATTTGGGGTGCTAGTTAAAGACTCTGAAGGGGAACTTTTTTATCCCTAGTTCATTGCTTTCATTATATGTCAATATACCATAGGCATTTACAGGTTGTAACTTCTTTTCGTTCTCACACATAATTTGACCTTACAAGTAGGATAGACTTAATTGAGGATATAAAAATGAAAACCTTAGGGGAAATAACTGCATGATGACACAGTTCAGAATTCTAAAAATAGAAGGAAGAAAATGAGCAAAATATGGTTAAAAATAAATTTTAAGAAAGTAGATTTCAGCAGACTTAATCTATTACTTTGAAATGGAATACATTTTAAAAATAAATAAATAGAAAAATAGCTTACAAGATCTGAATTCCCCTGAATTTCAGACAATAGAGTAGGTTAAAAAATAAAGTACATAAATTCAGAATGGTACAAGAGACAGAAGGATAATTTGGAATAATGTAACACTGAAAGCGTATGTAGTAGAGGAATAAGAAGCTTACTCAAATGTAACCTCACTTCTGTATGGGGACAGGGAATGGAACTTACTCTTATCAATACTTCATACTGTGTAAGACTTACGCCTTCCCCATTCCATATAGCATCTAACCCCTTTTTCTTTCTTACACCACCAAATGCCAGGAAAGAACAATGCACAGTGTTACTGTCCTCCCATCTCATTCACTGCAATATTCTCAGTAACCTGTCGTTTTTCAGCACCTCTCCTCTTCCTTTTGCCAGTCATACTAGAAGCCTCCTATTTCACATATCAGATAAGTGCTTTTGAGTCCTTCTCATACTCAGTATTTTATATAAAATATTGTATAAAAGGAAAAGGTATGTTTTTTACTTTTTGTTTTCTGGAAAAATGTTCCCCTAAGTTCTCATAACACTACTCTCTCCTGGTTTTCTCTTTCATTGCTGCTGCTCTTTCTGTCTCCTTTCAGATTACTTCTCCCTTTCCCATTCATTCATTGTTAGTGTTCTTCAGATTCTGACAGAGATCCTCTTCCTTTTCATTCTGCAGGCATTTCCAGGGCAATCTTCTACACTCCCATGGGTTTAGGAGCTGAAGGCTTCTAAAATGACACCTCTTTCTCAGACTCTGTCTTTTTGTCCTTCAGACACATATATCAATTTCATACTAAACTTCTCCTAACCCACAAATTTATTATTTTTTCCTACTGTCCACGGAGACATCATGCTTTGAGGTTGGTCAAACTCCTTAGCCCTCCTTCCTTTTGACTCCTCATCACCTAACTAATCATGAAGTTCTGTGGAATCTGACTCGAGTCAGCTTACTGCTCTCATCCTCACTAACTCTCCTAATGTCATCCTTCAGTTCTCAAGCTTTGCAGGCACTTCCTACAGGAAGATCTCCCTTATTCTCAGCTGAATCATGTGTTTGTGTTAATTTCACTTACAGTACACTCTACTTCATTCACTGTAGTAATTGCATTCTGCGTTGTACTGACATCTGTACTTTACCATGTCTCTCATTGGAATGTTATGTAGTGAAAGTGAGAGACTGTGCTTATTTGTGTCACTAAGATATCTTCTATATCTAAGACATCACCTGACTCATAGAAAGCACTTAAATATTTGTTCAATGTGTCTTATATGTTACACATTTAATTTAAGAAGAAATTAAAGAATCTAGGATACATTTTAGCCTGAGGCCTTTGGGAAAAAAGATGAAAAGAAAGAAAAAAGAAACCTAGCATTTAAGGTATTTTTCTCAGTATTGTTTGTATGACCTGCATTTAAGAAGGATGATGACTCAGTTTAGGTTACAGATAATTGTTTCTAAAATCAATTAATCCATCCATCCATTCATCTATACATACTTTTGTAGCTTATAAAAGGATGCTACTGATTCTTCTTAAAAATGTAGTGGTCATGTCTACATCTAACATGAGGATTGATATCCTATGTAACCTACATGAACTCACGATGTGCTAACAGAATCAAATGACTCTATTCTCTTAATAAGATATGCTATTCAATGTTCTTTATCTTCTTTATAGAGAAAAATTCAGTGATAACCAACATATTATTTAAATGAACTCTTTAAATCAAATGAAACATTTAATGAATGATAATTTTCTAATGGAACCACCATTAATTACAGTAAGAAAGTTAAATATTTTATATTTTATGTAAACTGCCAGAATAAGACATTGATAGGCATACATAGAGTAGACAGCTAAAATGATTTTACTGTACAAAAAGTAAAATTCCATGGCCTACAAAAATGCTTTGTTTCAGTACTTTGTGATTATAATCAAGACTTATATTCTTAGAATCTATTTTTTAATTTTTGACGAAGTTTAGCCAAATTTAAATATGGACACATAAGTTACATTTTGTGTTTCTACAGTATTTATGAAATATGTAACGAACATCTGTGAAGTGTAGGATAATTCTAATTTACAAAACAAAGAACTTTGTAACACACATTTAGTTTATGTCTCTATGTTAAGACCTGTCAACTCATTATTTTAAGTCCATATTTTGCAGATGTTCATTCCTTACCTACCATTAAATGTTAACATAATCTCTTACTTAGAGAGTTGAATAGATTTAAAGACAACACCTTTTTGAAAAAATCTTGAGTATAATCAGACTTTCCTATGAGAATAAATGTAACTCATATGTATTTATGATTGTTTATTCTAAAAATATTCAGACCAATTTAGCAGGGCTTTCTATCTGGGGCTGTGAAGAGCTTGCTCTGGGGGTTTTGTTTTCTCAACCTCTCTAGTTTGAGGGCACCCTCACACTTTCAGGGCACTTTACAGCACAAAGAATAACCTAATAATACTTTTCATGTGTCATAACTATGATGAAATAAAAAGAAGAATCAATTATACTGCAAAGTGCCAAAATCAAGAAGGAATGGAAACATATAGAATCAAACCAGTCCAGTGCTCTTGGATTTTCTCATTGGATCATTCTGTTCTATCCACATTCGAAACTCTTAATTTTGAACTTAATTCACTGTGATAAGATAAATAATATTCATATGGAAAGGAATGCATCAGATTGATTAAAAAGTATAAGACTACAGTTTAATTTTAGACAGTTATATTACAGAGACTATTCTCAAAATTTAAAAACATTTAAAATCAGTCAACTTTCCTAAAGCAATTAAAAAAATAATTTTATGATCCTGTTTGTTCCTTTTTCATTGAATTAATCACCACAAATAAAGTTTCACAAGATAGTGTACATATTGATCTCTATCTTAAACTTTTATTTGCCAGATTTTCCTTCCTCCGTGAATTGGAAGGATAGATGGTAACATTTTTATTTTATGAATGATGATGTCCAGAGAAGTTAATTATTTGTATTCTAATTAATATTCCCATGGGGGAAAAGAATTGATCTACCATATAATCCAGCAATTCCCTTACTGGATATTTGCTCTAAAGACTTGAAAACCCATATCCAAAAAGATATTAGCACACCGATGTTCATAGCAACATTATTCATGGTGGCCAGGACATGGAAGCACCTGAACTATCCTACGATAGATGATTGGCTAAAGAAGCTGTGGTACATATATACCATGGAATTACTCAGCCATAAGAGGAGATGAAATACTGCCATTTGTGACAACATGGATGAACCTCATGGTAATCATGCTAAGTGAAATAAACCAGACAGAAAAAGTTGAAAATCACATGATATCATTTACATGTGGGATATAAACTTAAAAACAACAAATGAAGAGGACAAACAAACAGAGACTCATGGACATGGGCAATAGAATAGTGGTTACCAGAGGGGAGTGGGGAGGAGAAAGAGGGGAGATAGGATAAAAGGGGTCAAATATGTGGTGACAGGAAGAAATCTAACTATAGGAGGTGAACACACAATGTAAATATATATATGCCTTACTGTCAAATTGTACACCTGAAACTTACTTGATTTTGTTAACTAATGTCACCATAAAATAAATTATAATATTAATAAAAAAATAAAAAATGGAAATGTAGTAAGATAACTATTGTATGTAAAGAGATATAAAACATTGTCATACAGTATGGGATCTATCCCAGATACACCAAAGCATTTCCATTTATCTTCTCTAAAGTTAACTTTATCATCTATAAAATGCAGCTAATAATACCTTCCCATCTCAGTGACAGATATATTGGACATTTTAATATCCTGCAGAATTAAATTAGTTGTATTCATTCATTCATTTATTCATTCATTCGTGCAACAGACACTTATTACCTAAATGTACAGGCAATAGTATAGATGTTGGAGATAAATTAATAAACAAATTGTGTAAAAAGGTAGTTTACAAACCACAAGACACTACTACAAAATAAACAACATCATTATTTGTAATATCAGAGAATTATAAATATGTCACATTGATGGAACTAGAAGTTGAAAATTGCTGCAGTAGTCCAGGCATGAAATGAGATGGGCTTGGATTGGGAAAATGATGATCGTGATAGATGAGATTTCATAGTTATGAGTAAGAAAATTAAGATATGGATCTCTCTCAAATAGAAAGGAATAGAGGAAATAAGAAAAGCCTAGTGTGATTTTTAATCCTGAGACAATGACAAAGGTAGTAGGAACGTTGAGAGGTAGACCATTCGGTGGAAGCAGTGACAATTTTACTTCTGATCAGGTTAATTCTGAGGTGATGGACACAAGATGAAAGAATTTTCAAAACTAGAGTTAAGAAGAAATTATAGTGTCATATACTTGGAGTAAGAAGCACTTAGCTATGAGGAAGAATTAGCTATCTGATGAAACACTGAAAAGGCCAAAGACTGAACTTGAGAGAATGTTTGTGCTAGGATGAAAAATGGGCAAAGGAAAAAGAAAAGAGAATAATGATATTTTCCCAGAAGCCTATCAAGGAAACAAAAGAATATATGTCAACATTAAAATTAGTAGAGAAGCCAAGAAAAGTGGGTCCTGAAGAGAAAACTCAATTTAAAAATAAAGATTATTTGTGACATTTGATAGGATAGTTACAATAGAATTATGGCAATTAGAAAAAGTGCAGTGGGTTAAGGAAGGAGGGATTGAAGAGGAGACAGTGACAGCAGAAGTTTGAAGCTAAATAGTGTCAAGGAATAGAGATTCAAATGAGGAATTAGATAAATGACGGGCAAAAAACAGAAAGACCTAAATCCAAGGAGAATGTAAAGGTTGCTGTGAGAGGAAGTTCTCTTAAGATAGGATGCATTGAGTTCCAAAGCTTAGCTAGAATAATGACTTTTAAGCATCTAAAGGAAAAGATAAGAAGTTCTATAACATATAGGTAATGTGAAGGTTTGAGGAAGCAACAAATAATGTCCCAGATAAATGGAGGCCATGTTTCAGCTTTATTATTGATTAAAGTTGAGTTAGAGAACATGGGGCATTGCTTAGAATGACAAGCATAGTAGGCTTCTTAATTTTTCACCCTGGAATTACATAGACTACACATTTCAGACACACTAGAACAGGTCCAATGTTTCCGGTCTTTGTACTCAACTAGGTCTGTTCCAATGAGTTTACCACAAGGTAGATCAGAATGTGTGCTTCTGTGGGGAAACTTGCTCAGAAACTTAAAACAATGAAAGAGAGAAAGAGAGAGAGAGAGAGAGAGAGAGAGAGAGAGAGGAGAGAGCGCGCGCGAAGGGAAGAAAGGTGGGAGGGAGAGACAGGCACAACCAGACCTACTCATTTTCTTCTTTGAAATCACCTATGAGATAAATTATTTCTTCTTTGGGTAGGAAGGTGAGAGCAAGACTGAGAGGCCATACTTTTCCCTTTTTCAAAAGGCCCACCATTTTTGGAACTAAGAAGAAGGGTTGATTATTACTTGTACCTTACTATCCAAGAAGGTCCTAAGTTTGTTCCAAGAATGTATCTGCATTTGGCACTTTGTGTAAGACATAATACATCATAGGATTCCTGTATATGACAGATTTTATAATGTGTGTAATTTTTTCCTGGTTTTATTAACTTTCTTTGCTAGCACAAGGAAGAATAATTTCTAGATAAAAGCTGAGGAGTGATGGTTTAAAGCCTTGATCTGGACACAGCATGAACAAAGGCTTTCTTTATTAGGCTAAGACTCTACCTTATTTCTTTTGGAGAATTTCATGCATAAATCTTTTTCTATTTGTATATGTACATAATCCTCAGCAACAAAGAAATGAGATCTGTATGTATTTGTATAAAACATAAATTTTATATACAATATTTTAATTCTCATTTATTAATTGAATAATTCACATTGATCCTTTATATTTATTATTACTGTCATACTTCTCTGACTTCCAAAATATTTATTATTAACTCTTTATCCATCTTGAATCATGGTATCAGGATATCTTGATTGGAGGGGTTAGCCAAATCTATTTAAACCACAGCATATTTAACATTATGTTAAACATGAAAAAAAATTACAGAGGTACATGTTATTGCTAACCTGACTGCAAAGAGAAAAGCAAGGACTGATAATACAGGAGAGTGGTTGTCTCTGACAGGGAAGCAACTGATGAGGTCAGAAAGGTGCACTTAGCTAGATGCCATGCTGCTGTAATATTCGAGATCTTAATATAATTAGTATGCTTATTAATGTGAGGTGGAGCCTATAGTGATAGAGTTTGTAAAAAAGATGATACAGATAACATGATTTTGAAAATAACAAAGCATCTATTCCAAAGTCATAAGTGTCACATGAAATCTGACTTCCAATTTTTTGAAGCCCTTTTAAGTATGTATAGTTCTGTACAAGTATAAAAGCTCACTAAAGAAAATTGCTCCAAATTTATAGGCAAAATGAGAAAACTATTTGGGAAATTCTCATTTAGGAAATTTTATGTCAGAGATATGAAAATACATCAATAAATGCTGAGATAACTTATTTAAGTAATTTGCTTTTCATTGTGACTCTTGGATATTATTAAGCTATTTGAAGCTAATATAATTTTTGATGGAATAAAAACTACACATGGGTCATTTTTTACTTTACCTAAGATATTTTGTTTATTAGAGTGGACTAATATGCAAAAAATTATAATAAAAGTGGAGATACTGGCAGTAACTACTCAGATAAATGACCACTATAAATTTTCTTTTCAATCCCTGAATTCAATCCAAATTGAGAGACTGATGATCCGACATACTTCTAGCTCTTCGATTATATATTTGTGCCATTACGGACACTCATTTTATACTACTGATATTTAGTTTTCTCACTTCCTATTCCTTGCTTTGAATTATTTATGGTAGATTGATTTATTATATGATCAAAGAGTCAATGAAGGCATTTATGAAATAAAAGACAGCAAAGATTAGTTGTAATTGTTTCACAAAATTAGTGCTAAAACTGTATGTTTTTCAAAAGTGAGAGATGGATAATTCTGAGTGCGGCATCTAGTTATGAGAGTTGCACGAGGAGAAATTTGGAGGCATAGTACCTTAGGTACTGAATGAAGGAGAGTCCTGAATGCTAAATTGAGGAGTCAGATGATGTCTTTAATATCTTTATGGTATGGAAGGCATAGTTTGTATGAGAGAGTGACTGCAGAGCGAGACTAGACAATAAAAGGTCAGATTAAGCCATGAGAGATAACTGCAGTTAGGGTTTGGGTTGAAGTAAAGTAGAAATAGGACATAATGTAACTGGAGATATAGAAGGATAATTTAGATCATGCAAAACTATAAAGTTAAGAGAAAAGAGCATTCTAAAATGGAAGAGGTAATTTCAGAGTTAAAGCTACAGAGATTTCAAGTACTATTTGGGAGAAAATGAAGCTTAACTTCAGCAGTGTTAAAGATTATACCAGATTGCAAAAGAAATGGAGGGAAAAGATGGTGAGAAAATAAAAGCATCTGGCATACATCATATCTTCTAGAACTTTGGCAATGAAGAAAAATAGAGAAAATCTTCCTAAAATATTGGGATGAAATTTACTTAATTGCATGTTGGCAACTTCCCGAGGCTCTTTATCTTCTCATTGATGGTTTGTCAAAAGTAAAGACAGCTTTTTTCACATTTCCTGTCTTCTCAATTTGGTTTCTAAGCTATGTTGAAGATGGAGTTATCTTCAGATTTCACAGTGTGATGTTGCATATTGGACCACAGATGCTTCTCACTTGTGTTAAGCTTTCTTATTATTTTAACTTTTTTTCTTTTTTCTTCTAAAAGTTTGTATTTCACACTTCTCACTTTTCTCAGTTGTTAGAGGCTGCCACAGTGAGTTCTGAATTCTCTGGCAGATGGGCCTCAGGAATAACTGCTAGAGAGTCCCTAGGTTATAAAGATCTATTTTCTTTACTCAATTGTGGACAATATATGTCCTAAGGTGAGAAAAAGGGTCACTAGCATAAAGGCATTTTGAAAAGGATTTCTCTGAAAAGTCATCAAATCTTAATAACAAAAGCCAAGAAAAAAGGATCACTCTATCTACTAAAAATTTCCAAAGTTTAATGCCCATTTTTTATGTCCTTTGCATAATTAAAGATTGATTTCTTCTTTCCAGATACAAGAGTCTTAATTTAAAAAATTAAAAGCATATTTTATAAACAAAATATGCATAAAATATGCATAAATGCATTTGCCTTTCTATCTAATCGTCACACTTAATTAAAAAAATATGTTTTATTTGAAATGAAAGAGATTTTTTTCTTTAATTTTTGCAATATATTAGTAATCTGGTATTGTCTAAAAATTACCCCAAAACTTAATGGCTTATTACAACAAATATTTATTATCTCTTAGTTTCTGTGGGTCAGGAATCTGGGTGTCCTATAATTATTGAAAATATGTTGTATACTTTGCATAGAGTCACAGAACCAGAATAATTTGTAATTGTATTCCTATAGTTAGTCTATTCCTTTTCAACACAAATCTTGAGAATGGAGTTAAAAATTTGGCCTGAAAAATTCCTTTATTATAGTTTTAGAACCAAAGAGTTTCCTATATTTAATTCAATCCTCTCCAAAATGCTTGGCATTGCATAGCATTGTTCCTTTGAGATGAAGTGGAACATTATACATATCACTTGAAAAATCCCTTTTTGTAAAACGCCATGATATATACACACCTGAGTGGGGAGTTTAAAATAATGGTGGAAAGACATTAATTGGAAAGCTAACACATGTCAGTATATTATAGCCATGGGGATGAACAGACTGTATTTCAAAGGTGTCATTCATTTTCCTATTCAAAAACTTTAATACCATCGCATTCCTTATTTTAAGTAAGGCCAGACTCCTAAGTTGAACTTTAATGAAACTTATAGTGAGGATTTGCACTATTTTTCTTATAGTAAATGCTAGAAGCACTGTTTTTCTTATAGCAGTATAAGAAGCATTTACTCCATGTAAAATTTACTTTCATTCTTTAAAAATTTAATTTATTCTTCAAGCCCCTACTCAAATGTATATTCTCCAACAAGACTTTCCTGGTGAGCCCAGCTGGTCATAATCCTCCCACTTCTGATCTCTCCAGTAAGTCTTTGTTTTTGTTTCTTTGTGGTTTTTTTCAAAGGCACCATCAAATACTGCCTTTATGACAGTTGGGTTATCTGTGTGTCACCAGATCATAATTTTCTCTAGGTATTTGTGTTCACAATATCCAGCACTGCACTTTACACATAGGGCACATTTAATAAATATTTGTTGTAAGATAGATGGAAATAATCCATTACTAAAGCTGATAGTGTCCCTAGAGCAACTGATCTCAAAAACATTCGTGGCAGAGGTCAACAGAAGATGAGACAATGACTGGTTTTATATCTCTTAAGAGCTGAATAAAACCTTTAATTAATTTATCGTGGCTGAAAACCTATTCCATATTCATTTAAGCATCAGCACTTTTCCAGTTTTCAACATAATTTATATTCACCTTCTTTTATAAAATCTCCTAGGACAGATTGTCTGTTCCATTATTTATACCAGTTTCCATAACCTATAAGTGAATTATTCCTATTTTGATTAATTTAATCTTGTTATATATCAACAGTATGGTAGATGTTTTTCAAATATACTTTCATATGGTTATGTTATACATAGCATTTACTAATATGTGCTTTTAAAGCAAAGCATACATATGTGTAGAATTGCTATGCAGACATCATAATATCAAGAATTGGTAGGCTGGTTATTGACAACAATTCAGTGTCTAATTCTGAGAAAGGCATTTTTTCTTGTTCTCATTATTCTTATTAATTCTACCAAACATTTCATTATCTTCCATAATCAAAGAAAGTTGGAGTAAAAATATCAAACTTAGGAGGAAATTAATTCCATTAAGGCTGCTAGCTACACATACTAAAAGAAAAATCAAATATCTCCACATAAGAAATTATAAATTCACATATTGACACAGGGACCAATTCCCCATTTCTAACTTGGCTACAGTATCCCCTGCTCAAGTGATAGGTTTGTGTACAAAGAAGAGGGGAAGCCGTTAACAGTTATTGAATGCCTGAGCCCCAGTCATAACCCACCAGGACTGGAAAGTGCTCACGTGTGTGGAGAACCATTATCATTTCCTAATAATGAATTTTAAGTTTTTATCAAAATTAAGCTTTGTTTTCAATTTGATTAAAAGTCAAAAAGAATCAAATAGTCTTTATTTACTTCAAAAGGAATTTTCTTTATATTTTCCTAATGTCTGTATTAGTAGCAATTTTTGGCTTTATATTATTGCTAAACAAATGAAATATTGAAGGGAAATGATATTTTAGGAGCTCTAAGTGAGAAGTAAGTTTCTTCCTACTGCATAATCCAAAATGGTGCAGCCCTGATGAAGGACAAATATGGAGAAGGGAGGAGATGTGAACCTGCTTAGATGCAGTTGGACTCATCGTGTAGATAGATGCAAGGTCCCAACCTAATCCTTACTCACATGCTCTGGAGAGAACCTCTCATTGGGTCCCCTTCTCCACACACACATCTGGCATCCTCAGCATGGCAGGGGGTGTGCAGTTGCCATTAGGTTTTATAATGAAGTTAAAGAGCAGTAATTCTGTTCCTCTCTCTTTCGAAACCTTTTGTAACTGGCCACACTCTTCCAAGGCAATCATATTTTATAATTTTTCACCAGCCCACACCTTGGACTTTAGGAAAAAGAAGGATTGGATGTTGTTTTGAAGCTAAACTGCATAATGCTAAAACCTCTTGTGATATATTTTTTAAATCTTGTATTGATCATTGTTTCACAAAGATGTGATGTCGCTATATGCCTTTGTTTGGATCTGTTTACCTGCCTGGTATATTCTCTCTTTACTCATTTATACCCATTTGTTTTTCTAGATATTGTTCAAGGCCACCTTCTCCATAAAGTTTTCTAATTTTTATACTCTACTTTTAGCGAATCACAACCCCCTTTGAAATCTTTTGTAAGTATTGCCTGTACCTCGTGCTAGAGATAGCCTAGTTTAGCATGGTATTTCCCAAAATGTCTTTTGAACTTGCTAATTGAAATGGAATTTTGGAAGTGAAATTATTTTGGGAAATGCCACACATTCTATATCACTGTTGGGTACTTAAAAAGTATATTGGCATATCAAAGGCTTTGGAAAGTCCTGCATTAGAGAAGTTTGTTCAAATTGTTTAACTCAGCCTTTTTAAAACTTTTACAACATTTCATCTTTGTTTCATGTAATAACTATTACCTTCCTACAGAATATGCTTGAGAAATGCTAGAGAAATAGACATGTATACAGATTTTCGGGCCAGATAACTTGTGTTTGAACGTTACTTCTGTGGTTTACTAATTAATCTCATGATATTTACCTAATTCTTTTAATCTTCTGTTTTTGCATTTGCAAAATATTTCATATAGAGTAGGTAGCACAAATAGGTTAATATGCTTCTTCCACATTCTGTTTCTGCTGGAGGCCCTGAAGTTAAATTATTTCTTGGAGCCGAGTATATTCTCTTTGTGGAGGCAAGGTTGTGAGAATCTTTTAAATATTTGGTACAATCTTGCACAACCTAGGAACAGAAAAATTAGGTTAGCCTGAACAAAGCTTCATAGTGTGGCTACGTTGTTTTGTTTACATTCAGCATTTATGGTGTAAAAGATATATAGCTATTAGATTCATTGAAAATAATATTTTCTACATTAGTCCCAATTTTGAATGCCCCACATCACTATTCTCTTATAATAACCATAGAATTGAAAATTGGTGACTTTTTTGAGTTGCTTATATAATCTCATCAATATGTTCATCTTCAATTATTTTAAATACCGAAACTGGTTATTCTTATTACTGTTACATACCTAGAAGATGATAGTATTCTAGTGGTACCATGACTTTGGCAGTTTGATAATTCAAAATATTTATAAAACCATTATTGTGAGAGGTTTGGTGTCCTCTAGAAGGCTAAATGGCCAGACCTAATGTACAACTTAACAGAAATAGGGGACTCTCTTAAATAAGCATAGGCAAATCCACAAATGGTAACTCTGTTTTAGCTAGATGCATGCATTTTTTTTTACTCTGACCAAGTTTAGATTATAGTTTTCAAAGAAGATTCATTTTGCTTTTGAGTGCATTTCTCACAATTAATCTAATGATCCATTCCTGCCTGCAGGGTCTCATTTGTGAGTTCTCTGCTCTGTAACAACATGAAACCTCCTTGGAAAGAACAAGTTGAGTTTACTTAGACTGAGGCCATTGCAATAAAAAATGGAAAATTCAGTTTCGTGCTTTACCCTGTAGGCTGTAGATGAAATTCTCAGATTTCCCCAAGGTTAATGGGCACTGAGTCACATTTAAATGATGTTGCAATAGTCTAATAATTTCCAGTGCTAATTAGTACACTATCAGACTAGTAGTGAACATAATTAAAAACTTTTTCTCTGTTTCAGGGTAAGTACCATAACTTCGTAGCTAACCTAATGATAGGTGTTTCATTAAAGTTAGGTAAGGATTGAATTTTACTATAAATATTTTTACAAGTTACAATCCGAACAGTGCTTATAGTCAATTTTCACTTTTCAACATTGGCTGCTTTATTTCCAGTCTACCCTCACAGGTCAGCCAGGCAGGATCTGCCAAGGTTCCCAAGCCTAATTGTGCCAACCTAGAGTATGCTGGAACACAGACAAGTAATGGTCATAATCGGAAGAACTTGGCTTTGGAATCCAATCTGTACTTGAATCTTGGCTCTCTAAATCACAATTTCTTTATAATATTTACCTCCTAAAATTTTAGTAAGAATTAAAATAGGCTGTATTAGTAAAATGAATAACTGCTATAATCATAATAGGTACTCAAATATTAATAGTTATCTGTGAAATTCTGCTATGAAACAGTTTACAGATTTATGTTTATCAATTATAGGCAATGTGAGCATTTTATTTACAGTTCTTAGCTATTCAGGCCAATTATTTTTCTTTGGCACAGAAAATTGAGAAGATACAACTGTTTTCCATGAATTTGAGACTGCATCATGAATACCAGTGCCCATGGAATAAACTCTATCGGAGTTATTTTGTTAAGAATTAAATACCACCCCCTTCAAGTTTAATGGTTAAAAAGAGTAACTTTGTTTGAATTATGTACTTTAGTTGAGCTTCTGTAACTTTCTAAAAATGAAAAACTACAAAGAAATGGAATGAATTCTCTTGGTCAAGAACTAGAAGCACTTTTCCCACCACTACTTGATTGTAATATCCTTCTAAGAGCTGGTAGGTTTATCAGCATTTCTGCCTCAGTAAGGTGTGAGCAATATATAAACTAAAGAATACCTGGGCCAGAAAATTGATTTTATGCTTGCAATGGGTGAAAAATTTTACCAAGCCTAATAATAGTTAGAGTAATTTTTCTGTAAGAGCTATTATTTTCCCTTGAAATACATAGCAGGGGAGAATTATGTATAATTCTAATTTTTCCATTCACCTCCAGAATATAATTCTACTAGGAGCATGGGCTCTCTATATTCAAAATAGTCACAAACAAAGACATATATAACTGAAATGCTTCTTACTTTCTACTCTTTGGTGACTGCCTAGGATATTGTACCATTATTATAAATCTTCTTTACCAAATTTTCAATATATAACTAATGAGTAAAGCTATCTACTCATTATTTTATGTTTCAGAGATTTATATAAAATTAAATTATCCTAAAAATAATCGTTAGTCGCATGTTTTTAATTATCTTCCCTCTGTCTCCAATTTATTCAGTTACCTTTGCTTCTCTCTACACCATCTCATGAACCGTAGTCTCCAGCTAGATGAAGTAATTTTCTATCAATGCACACCCTACATCTTTCTATTTATGTGCCTTTTTTACTTGTTCCTTTTTCAATGTGTCCTTCCTCTATCCTTTAAATGTCTTAATTCTACCCATTTTTCAAGGTCCAGTTCAAAGCCCTTCCACCTAATATTTTCTCATCTACCCATGAACTCTGAACCCCTTTAAATTCTATACTGCTTAATTCAAATATCAAATATGGAATATATCACAGTTTATTATGTATTTGAGAATTTTTGGTCTGTCTTATCCTCACTACTAGACTATTGATTCAGTGAAACCGGAAACTATCTCTGAATCATCTAATATTTAGGCTTGCTTCTACATAGGGAAAAAATAAAACTCTTTAGGAGCTATACAAAACTAAATTCATGTCAAATAACGGTATCGAATGTCAAATAACATAGTCATACAAATATGAATTTAACATAATAGACATTAAGTACTTACTAGTATGCACAGATAAGTGTGAGATACAAAAGCTGATTAAGGAAACATTTTGCCCTCAAGGGCAGACTTTTTAATAGATAAGAGAGCATATAACCACTACATTAGTGCATGGCAAGGTGTAATAATAGCAGGCTGATAGACATTTAAACAAGGGCAGTTGGAGCACTTGATGAGAGAGAGATGAATTTTAATTACACAAATGTGAGGTAATATGAAGTAAAGCCTTCTGTTAGGAATTTCATATTGGACTTATGGATATAAGCTCATTATCAGAATGCAGTGTAACTCTTAGAGTTCTGAATCTTATGTTTTATAAATCACTCACAGAGAGAGACTCCTAAAATCCAAAAGAATATATAGCATTACTTTCTGAGTGAAATTGAGGTGGACGATATATTTAGGAAATGGAAAGAATGCTATTCCTCATCAACAGCTGGTAATAATATAAATTTAAGACCTGAAAGAATCTCAGTACATTCACAAGGCAATAGAAGCTTCACATAAAAGGGATCAGCCAACACATTTGAAATACAGATACATAGTTATGAAGTATGTTGTAGTTAAAATAAAGTCAAACCATTAGAAACAATACTTATTTATGAACTGTATGTTTTTCTTCTACAAGACCAAATAAATGATTTCTTCCCAATTCTAAAATTGTCAATGTAGTCGATGAGTCTCTTCATCGAAAGCAGGAAAAATATCCCATGCCAGAATATATTTGCTGCTCTAACAGCAATTGAAGACTGTTACATTGTTGAATTTGGAATGATTAGTTTCTGTACTTGGATCTTACCTTAACTTTGAACTATAAATGTGGGGATGATTTTGACAAGGACTGTAGTCTAGACAAGTTATCTAACTCTTTGAATCCTATTTTTCATCTTTAAATGTATAGTTATGTATTACTTTCACAAGTATTTTTATGGTATATTATATTAACAAATTATTAATTTTATAGTGACAAATTGGTGAGGGGATTCTCTGCAAATTAAGCTTCATAAAGAAAAAGAAAAAACTCCCAGAATGGAAAACATATAGACAATACTGTAAAATATGTGAATCAGGCTGTCAATTAGTATTTTTCATACAAAATATTTTTTTTTGGTAGATTTCCTGTTTACCTAAATGCACATGCTTGTTAAAAGCTAAAAGCTCTCAGTATTTGCCTATTTTATATGACAATTTAAGAATACCAAACTTTTATATTTTACAGAACAAATTTTTAAATTTCCTTTTTCTTTTCTTTCTTCTTAACTACCTATCTAATCATTTTTATAACTAGATTATAACCTCGTCAACACTGTGATTTGAGTTCAGTTTCCACAACTAGTATTTAATACAGTGGTACATACCTGGCATATGAACATACTCATACAGTGTGTGAGAAAAAAAAAAAAAAGGAAAGAAATTGACAAGTATTTTTCTTCCACGTTGTGAAGGCCCAGTACTAGTTGCTCTAGATACTAGTAAATTAGACATTATTGTTCATATTTTAAAGAATAGAGGCAATTGAGTGTATTGGTTTGCTATTGTAGTATAACAGATTACCACAAACTTGGCAGTTTAAAACAAACATTTATTCATTCACAGTTCTGTATGTCAGAAATCTGGCATGGTGTGACCAGGTTCTCTGCTTAGGATCTCACAACATTGAAATCAAGGTTCAACTAGGCTGAGTTTTTGTGTGATAGCTAGAAAGAAACATCTGCTTCCATGTTCATTCTCAGAGTTGGCAGAATTTTATCTTGTGATTGTATAACAGAACCAAACTTTCTTACTGCTTGACTGTCAGAGGCTTCTTTCATCTCTTAGTGGCTTCCCGCATTCCTTGCCATGTAGTTCCATCCATTTTGCAAGCTAGCAATGACATATCAGTCCTTCTCATGTTAGAATCTCTGCTTTCTCTTTCTGCTACCAGCCAGAGTAAGCTGTCTGCTATTCAAGTCTATGTGATTAGGTTATACCCACTCAGATGATATGCCTAATTTAAGATAGATTCAGGACCTAATGTCAGAAAAATTCTTTTACTTATAAAGTTTGCAATAATAATCAAGCTGAGTATAATTTACATTTTCTTATTATATCTTATTAATACACAGAGTTCTCACTTGAATATTATTTACTTGAGATATTTTAATTCATTTAAAATAAATTCATATTTTTGAGGAATTGTGAAGGGAGGGAAAATTTTGGAACTTGCATTTATTTAGTACTTGTTATGTCATCTCAATATTCCATATACCTGTGAAAATGGCATGTCTAGAGTATACCCTGGTAAAGTGCCGGATATATTGAAACTTCTGAAATTAATAGCTATATAGCATATTTTCTCAATACTTTTTAAGCAGTATTGAGATTAGCAGGTGATTTACTTTGTAATCAAAGATGAAAATGTTCTCTCTTAAAGGAAACTGATAAAAGTGATTTGACATCCGTTGTATCTTGAACAATTACACGAGTGACAGCCTATGTGTTTCCTTGGAATATTATTAAAATCAAATGATATACTGTATATGAAAATGTGTTTGTCAAACACT
>NW_006434897.1:3913243-3927137 GCF_000325575.1 Pteropus alecto
GCTTATGGCACATCTAGATAGTTTTCTACAGAACGAGTGAAGAAATTGCACTCTTAGTAAGTAGTGATAACTAATTTAATCCATATTCAAGAACGTGAAGTTACTGTTTTTGTTCATGCTAAAGACAAATAATTGGAAGAAATTCTAATTAATAATAATTCACGATGCTAAAATGTGCCAAAGATAAATACATTTTTTTTGGCACATATTATACAGTTTTATCCAACATATGGTTAGTCTTGTGTTATTCTGGTGCTCATTTGAGAATGACTATTATTGCAGTTGTTGGATAGGAAAACATGCTGTTAAAAGCTGTTCAGTCTGATATCCTTGTCTCTGAAGTGCTGCCCACTCTAGAGATTTATTTCACTGTGATTAACCTTGTACCTCTCATTTAGTTACCTGTCAGAGTCTCTTATTCAGCAAGTGTCCTTTTTGTAAGCAATTACCCCTTCAAAAGTCGAAAATGATCGCATCTGTATTTGATTGTTCACTAATTTATTTACATCTATGTATCACAAAAGTAAAACATTGATATTATTATTATTTTTTTTTTACAGAATGACTCAAAATACCTTCAAATAACTGCTGGGTCAAATAACCTTCAATTGACATTAGCAGGCTATCTAATTATGTTCGCATTTTATGTATTGGACAGATTTTTATGCAACAAACACTTTAATTTGTATTGGTAATTTCTTTTTTTATGAATATAACATAAAAAATCTCTTACCTCATGGAATCTGCATTCTAGATTGGGAGAGAACATTAACCATAAGTAAATAGTTAAGATATACAGTCTATCAGATGGTGATTTTATTATGACAAAAAATGAACCAGGAAAGGAGGAAACGGAGTGGTAGCAGAGTCTGCAATTTTAAATAGCGAGATCAAAGAAGGTCTCACTAAGAAGGACTCATTTGAGCAAAGACTCGAAGCAGTAGAAAAAAGCCAGCCATGGAGAGAGATCATCATCCTAAGCAGAAGGAACTATCAGACCAAGATCCCTGACATGAGAACATGCCTTATGCATTCTAGGAACAACAATGATGCCAGGGTAACCGGATGTCAGTGAGCAAAAGGACGAGTACTAGGGTCTGACATCTGAAATTTAACAAAGGATCTGATTACAGAAGTTTCTGTAAGCCTCTGGTAGGATGTTGACTGTTTCTATAGATGTGTTCATATGACACACTTGGCCTCCTTTGACATTGCAGCTACCTTTTACAATCGACCTCTGTCTCCCCCAAGTTTTTTCAGAGTTTGTGCATTGGTTCCTCAGGTACATCCTGCCTTTACTCTTCTGAAGATTCTGTATGTTTGATTTTGTGGAAAGGAATGAGGGATCTTTGCTAGTTTGTCATCTTGTCAGACCTTGAAGTATAAAATTGTTTTGAAATTAGATTAGAAGAAAAATGTTTCCTTATATTAAAAGAATATCCATTATATCTATAGACTCACATAGGTTAAGAACACATTTTAACAAAATAATGAACACGGGGAGACATTAAAAAATACCAGTTATAATTCTTCAGGTTTTAAACTTTTAATAAATAACTTGCTGATCAGATACTCTGGCTTTTTAAAGAGGTTAGGAGCAGACAGACCAGAAACCAGGTTTTTCACTCTAATGGAATGTTGACTACAGGAATCTCTTAAGAATGGTAAGCCAGCTCTGTGGAAGGTACAGCTGAAAATGAGGCAAGTAAAAGTGGAAAGTATAACAATTCAAGGTTCTTTAACTACAAGGAAAGACCTTAAAGAAAGCAATTTCAGAGCAGATCCTAATGAATGCTGTTTGTCAATAGAAGATAATCACTCTCTAGAGGTATTGAATCTTTAACTACTTTAATAGTCCTTTGGAAAATCGAGTGTACAATATGAGCATTAAAAGGCCTTAGGAAACATCGGTAAGATTAAAGGAATTAAAAATCAATTCACACTGAGCGAAACAGTCTGTGATTCATTATGTCCTCCTTTTGTAGTGAATATAGGGCAATAACATAGGTGTAAGCCTCAACAAAGTATATATCCTTTTATACCAACAATTCTTAAAGTTTAGCATGTATTAGAACCACCTGGAGGGCTTGTTAAAATGGATTGCTAGTCCCCACTCCAGTTTATAGGTGTAGTAATATTGCTTTTCTAGGGGCCATTCTTTGAGAACCTGGATTCTCAAAGAAAATTTTTTCTAGAGTAATATATTACCAAGGTGATTACTCTTAGGGTAATATATTCCTGGGTAGTGAGCAAAATTTCTTTACATAGGGATCCAGCAGGATTCTTGCAACTTTTGGATTTATTATCCCATAGGGTCTCATGTGTATACAGGCATCAGAAGGAGACAAAGACCATGTAGAGGCTTGCTTGGTTCTTAATCCCTTGTACTGGAAATGACACATATCTCACTTCTTTTAACATTTCTTTCCTTTTTTCTTTTTCTTTCTTTCTTTCTTTTTTTTTTTTAAACCAAACCTAGCTGTAAAAGAAGGTAGAAACTAGAAAATGTTGACAATGGAATTTCAGTTCCTAACACCAGAGATTCTGATTTAGTATATCTGGGGAGGCATGTTGGATTTTTAAAAGCTCCATCACTGATTGAGTTATATCACTAAGTTTCAAAATTCTTGTTCTACCACTATAGTACAGCAAAGAAATATTGAGTGTCTATTACATGAAAGACACTATGCCAGACATTGGCATATAAAGTATTAAATTTGATAAAAACTGAAACATTAGTCATCTTTTGGGAGCTTCTAGCCTAATGAGGGAAAGATAAATATAGGACATTTATGTCAGGCTAATTCTTTTGAAATGTGTTTTAACTCTGTTTCTACTTACTTACCTCTCATTCATTCTTTAACTTATTTCAATCTGGCTTCCATTCTCACCAGTTTCATTGAAATTGTTTTTATTAAAATAATCGACAATGTCCATGTTACTAAACATAGGACAAGGATACTTATTTGTCTTTAACTAACTAACTTTCTCAGTAACATTTCATATAGTTGATCATTCCCAATTATTTGAAAAACTCTCCTTATTTTGCTTCTTTTAATACTAGTACTATTTTTACTTGGTTTTCCTCCTATGTCAGCAGTGATACCTTCTAATCCATTCTTGATTGTTTCTCTTCTTCTAATTAAGACTGGGTTTCCTCCGAGATCTGTTCCAGTCCCCTTTCTCTCTGTTTACACTTTTCTTATATGATCATGGCCAATCTCTGGTCTCTAATTCCCAAAGGTATGTTGATGACTTTCAGATGTATGTCTCTAACTCAGATCTCTTTCTCTTAAGCTCCATTTTTACTTATTCTATTGCCTACCTGACTTCTCCACTTGCATTTTAATAGATATCTGAAACAGAACATACAAAACAGAATTTTGATTTGCCTCCTATCAAGCTGCCAGTTAGCATGGTTTCAGTAAATAGGAACCTCCATTAACTCAGTGGTTAGGGAATTGGAAATCTCTATGAGGCTGAAGAACGGATGTAGTGGAACGAGTCTTTAGGGTTCTAGAAGGACTGTGTGGAGAGATTAGATTTTAAGTTTTGTCATGTAGAATGTGTGCTTGTAATGTCAAGGACTAGTTATTGGTCATGGATTTAGTGGTGCTAATGGATATTGGGATTAAGGAAGCCAATAATTGTGTTAGTAGTATGATAGATAATTTAGCAACAGGTACATCTTGTAATAAATCATCAACATGTACCCATCAACTATATCACTCAGGATGATGGCAAGACTTGGGATAAAGAGAAAGATTCTGAACCAGGTTCCACTTTATTCAATGAATTAGTTGGCTGGTGATAAGATGGTCAGGGACAATGATGAGGAAGATAATAGTGTAGTATAACCAAATGGCAAAGGTTTCAGAAGACATTTTACTCTGTAATAGAGGAGTAATAGTTTGGATTGTTTTAAGATGTTAAGTAATGTTAACTTCCCATTTCTGGTTTCACTAGACCCTGGTGTGTGTGGGGAAAAATTCTCCAATTGAGCAGTGTCCTCTAGAGAAAACTAGAAGTTATTCAAAGCTAGCAGTGTTCCATAAAGAGTTGAAGATAATAAGTGAATGAGATAATGGAATTAGGTGGGCAGAATGGAAAATAGTAGTCATTGTGTAAAAGTATGGAGACATTAGTCAAAGGAAAAAAAATCGAGAGAAAATGAAAAGATGGGAATTGATTAAAGAGGCATGCATACATTTTAGACAGTAACCAAAGATGTCAGAAGTGAGAATCATGATGGGAGAACTGGCCTCAAAGTCTCATTAATTATCTAATAGGCTTTTAAGCTCCATGTAGAGTCCTGCAATGACTTTCTGAACCATTTTGAGACTTAATTTCTTAATTTTTATTTAAAATGGGCTCATAAAAAGATGTTTTATAGCCTCTTACATCTGATTACCTGAAGCTTTAAGCAAAATAATATTTTTAAATACAGATAACATCTTCAAATGGACATAGATATATGAATTATTATTATCATGGTTTTGATATACTGTGTATATGTTTTGTTCAAATTCTGGATGAAGAAAGTAATTTTAAATTACTTCACCCTTAAATCATGAACATTTTGTAAAATCTCTGAAAAGTACATAGAGCTCAGCATAACAAACACTCATCTGTACACCTACAAACGAGAATTCACACATGTAAATGTTTTGCCAATTTGTTTTCAAATTTATGTTAAAGGAAGGAAATTTATTTAGTTTTTATTGAAAAATAAAATCCAATATTTATTTGAAGTTTAACTTCAAGACAAGTTATGAAATAATAGTGGAGGATCTCTAAGAATCTTATGTTTTCTTTATATACTTCACCTAAGGGTCTTCACACATCAGCAATATAGTAGACCTTTTTCAAACTTGACTTTTGTTTTTAACATTGGCTCTGTGATTAATTGCTTTATATCAAGTGCCAAAAATGAGCATTTGTACTGGATATATTTTGACTTTTTACACAATTTTTCAAGAGGCTACTAAAAGTCCGTACTGTATGTACTCTCTGTCATCTCCTCTAATATGGCCCAATGCTCATTTAAGTTATCAGCTATTTCCAGCTGTATTTTTTCTTTTTCTTCAAAAGATGAATACTACATACCGTGTCATTGAATCAAGCTGTCTGAAGAGATTAATTAAAGACACAGTTTGAAGGCACATGTTATTCAAAAAGGAAAACATTTTGTCTTAGGAATGGATTGAGCTTTTAACATAGATACATTTTATTAGTATAAAAGTTATAGGTTTTAATCCAGGAAGTTTTAGATTCAGGTCATTTATTTTCCAACTATGTGATTGAGTAATTCACCTAACTTTTCTTATTCTCAGCCTCCTCACCTGTAAAATGAAGGTGAGGAGAGCTACCTACCAGGAAATTCCAAGTTTAAAAATATATATATATTTTTTTGCTCTTAAAAATAAAATTCACAGAGGCAAGCATAAACAACTTTGGTCATTTTCGTAAGATTTATTTTTTAGCAAGTTGTCTTCAAAATAGTATACTTGAAAGTTGATTTCCCATAAGTATTTGACCTATAGATAGTCAAAACTATGATTATGATACATATTTTGAAATATGAAAGAAATTGGATTCATTTTGCAATACCTACAGCTAATAAATACCTCCCCCCCCAAATATTGCCATTTTCCTAAGAAAACTTATGTTGCATATACGGTTGGCTAGTATATTCTATAGTTCTAACAGAATCACTGTATTCTCACTGTTTATGAACTATTTTGTAGCAACCCCAAAGCAATATCTGTATGGTGCTCCCTAACCCAGTTCTTAATTCAGTATACAAAACAACACAAAGTAGGACATGTCAAAAAAAATGTTCAGTAAATTTCTATAAAATCTTTGGTTTTGCTTGTTAAATGCGCTTACGCAATAAAAACGATAAAATTACAAATGAGTTCAGAGTAAATGAAACTGAGGTTTGAAATTTATATCAGAAGGGTACCTTTTTCCTACTTGAAGTTTTCCACATTATGAATTCATTTTCTTTAAAAATGAAGATCATATTTTATAGTTCTAAAGTACTTAATTTCAAGCGACTTATTATATTAACTGATTGGTTAAATGACTTTTTTTAGCTAGAAGCTGAGTGAATTTTTGTCTTATACATAAAATTATAATTTTTACTATATAGAAGACAATCTAAATTAAATTATTTGTGTGAAAAATGTATTTGACTCTTCGAGGAGCATAATATTCACACTTTTTATACAGGTATTTCTTTGACATATGATTTTACTTATAGTACCATATACCAGTTTTCATACTTGTTTAATGATAATTGAAGGAATTAAGAGGATCTAGTGAATGATTACAGAGGGAAAAAAGTTAAATCCATTCCATTAAAAAAATATCTGTAAGTCTTCTCAGTGAATGTACTTTTTAAGAAGCTACGTTTTCACTATTTTTTTTTTAAGTGCATCATTTCAGTTTGGGAAAATTTTGAATTGCTATACAGTGTTTCAAAAGCTCTTCTCACAATCTTTTCTGTTCTTGTCATGGCAGTTATATTTGCAATAATAGGACATTGTTTCAATTAAATATATGATATGAAGAAAGGGAGTGAAACACAATATGGGGCTCTGGATTACTGCACAGATTCAATATAAAAAATATGGAAAAGAATTTAAAGTGTTAAACGGTGCCATTCTTTTTCAATTTTTTATAGCAGTAAAATATTCATAACATAAAATTTCCCATGTTAACTGTTATTAAGTGTAGAGTTTAGTGGTACTAAATACATTCCTAACATTATACGGCCATCACCAACATCTTTTTCCAAAACTCTTTTCATCTTGTAAAACTAAAACTCTATATACATTAAACTATAACTCCCCATTTTCCTCTTCCCTTAGCCTCAGGATACCACCATTCTACTTTGTCTCTGTGATTTTGACTAAGTACTTCATATAAATAGATTCATATAGTATTTGTCTTATTGTGATTTGCTTATTTCACTTAGTATAATATCCTGGTTTATTCATGTTGAAGCATATGCCAGAATTTCCTTCCTTCTTAAGACTGAATAATATTACTTTGTATGTATATACTACATTTTGCTCACTCATTCATCCATCAGTAAACACTTAGGTTGCTTCCATGTTTTAGCTAGTGAGAATAATGCTGCTATGAGCATAGGTGTACAAATATTTTTTCAAGAACCCTTTATTCAGTTTTGGGGGGTATATACTCAGAAGTGGAATTGCTGGATCACATGGCAATTTTGTGTTTAATTTTTGAGGACCACCATGCTGTTTTCCACAGCAGCTGTACCATTCTGTATTCCTGCCAATGGTACACAAGGTCTCCATTTCTCTACTTTCTTGCCACCATTTATTTTCTGTTTTGTTTTGTTTTCTTTGATAGTAGCTATACTCGTGAATATGAAGTGGTATCTCATTATAGTTTTGATTGTATTTCCCTAATGACTAGTGCTGTTAAGAAACTTTTCATGTGTTTATTGGCCACTTGTATGTCTCATTTGGGGACTGGAGAAATGTCTACTCAAATTCTTTCATTTTCGAATCAGATTTTTGTTGTTAAGTTTTAGGAATTTTCTGTGTAGCTGGATATTATTGTCTTATCAGGTATATGATTTACAAATATTTTCTCCCAAAGTAAGTCTCTTTAGACAGTATATAATAGGATCCTAATTTGTTTTTTTAGTCATTCTGCCAAACTCTGTATTTTGATTGAATAGTTTATTTCATTTACATTGAAAGTAATTACTGATAAGGAGGGACTTCTGTCATTTTTCTACTTGTTTTCCATATGTCTCATAGCTTTGTTGTCTCTCATTTCCTGCATTACTTTTTTTTTTTTTTTTTTGCTTAGTGAGTTGTTTTATAACATTTAAATGTTTAAGTATAAACATTTTTCATTTTTTTGTGTGTATATTCTATAGCTATTTTCTTTGTGGGTACTATGTTGATTACATTTAACATCTTAAGGTTATAACACTCTACTTTGAATTACTATCACTTTAATTTCAATAACATACAAAAACTCTGTTCTTTTACACCTTCATCCCCAGTCTTTTCAGTTGTTGCTGTCACAAAATTATATCTACGTACACTCTGTGCCCCAACACCCAAACTAATAGTTCTTTTGGTGTATTAGACTCTTAAATTAGTTTCTTAAATTTCTGCATGGAGAAAACAAAATGTGCAGTTGTAAACCAAAGTTACAATAACTAAATTTTATACCAAAAATTATCTTCAAAAAATATATTAATGTTTTAAATTATGTGGAAAATAGAAAGTGAGATTGCAAACTGTCATAATACTAATATTGACTTTCCTAATTGCCCATGTATTTACCTTTATTGAATCTTTATTTCTTCATATGGCTTTGAGTTACTGTTTAGTGCCCTGTCATTTCAACCTTTAGCCCTAGGAGAACATCTTAGCCTTTCTTACAGAACCAGTCTAATGATAGTTTTTGTTTAACTGGGAATAACTTAATTTCTCTCTTAATTTTGTCACTGCCTTCTGGTCCAAAGTTTCTAATGAGAAATCTGCTGACGATCTTATTGAGATTTTCTTATATATGATGAGTGCCCTCTCTTGATGTTTTCAAATTTTCTCTTTGTGTTTTGCTTTCAGAATTTGATTATAGTGTTTCTTGGTGTCAGTCAGTTCTTTTTACTTAGAGTTCATTCAGCTTCTTGGGTATTTACATAATTTTTCACTCATTATTCTCTCTTCCCCTTTCTGTCTTCTTCTTTGGGAATCCCAAAATGTATGTGTTGGTCTTGATGTTGTCCCACAGATCCTTTAGACACTGGTTACTTTTCTTCAATCATTTTTCTTTCAGTTCCTCAGACTTGGAAATTTCCATTGCCTCATCTTCAAGTTCACTGATTCTTCTGCCTGCTCTATGAATCCTCCTAGCGATTAAAAAAAAAAAATCCTTATTGTGATATTCAGATCCAGAATTACTTTTTGGGTTCTTCTTAGGTTTTCTATACTTTAGTATTTCCATTTTGTTCATCCATTGTTTTCCTGACTTTCACCACATTTCTTTCTTTCTTTCTTTAATTTTTATTTTTTAGTTCTTTGAGCATCTTTAAGGCACTTGTTTTTGTTTTAAAATTTTTGTCTCATAGATCAACCACAAGATCTTTCTTAGGGACATTTTCTGTTGATTTATTTTTATCCCTTAAATAGGTCATACATTACTGCTTATGTGAATGCCTTGTGATCTTTCATTGAAAACTGGACATTTGACTATAATAATGGGATAACTCTGAAAGTCAGATATTTCCCCTTCCTCAGGGTTAGCTGAGTTTTATGCTTGTCTGTGTAGATTGTTGTAGGCTATCTCTGTGCCAAAGATCCACCTGAAATGTAAATTTAAAGTCTTTTCTGAACCTTTACCTTTCCCTAGGTATGTACAGTGACTTTTTAATTTTGTGTATGTAGTTGTTTTTGAATGTCTTGAGCAGTAATGTCTGGCTTTCAAAAGGAGAAAAAGAAAAGAATGAAGGGGAAAGTAAAATATTACTGGCTATTTAAATCTCCTGGAAGTCCTGTCTGCCAGAGAGAGTAGCGCTTGCAACAGTGGAGGAACATACAGCAACAATGGCCACTTGCTTTTTCTGCACCTCTAAGATCAAAAGTCACAATCAGCCTTCAGATTATATATGGTATCAGTTCCCTACTATTTAGAGGACAGGGTCCTTTTGCGCACTGTGCCTCCCACAAGCTGTTTGCTAGGAGCTCCTAGAAGTGCTTACAGCTATTCCCTGCCACATGGCTGAGGAGTGGAGGATGGATAGCCGCTACCATACTAAGGGCTGAAATATTGAAATTAATTGCAGTTTATCCTGTAAGTCTTCCTCTGGAATTGCAATTCTTCAATATACTCTAGAGTTCCAGAATAGTTACATTAGACAGAATCTACCAATGTAATTGTTGTCTAGGTGGGGAAAGAGATTCCTGATGCTTCCTACTCTACCATCTTCCCAGAATCCTCAGTAAATAGTGCTAGTTTTATAAATTAAAGATCCAGATTATTTATCTTTCAATATCTAGTACTCTTAAAAAATTACAAATAATTCTTACTAGAAGAATTGATTTGTAATGTTTATTACTCATACACCAAATTTATATAAAAATGCATAACTATTCATAGAGGATCTATATTCCAATATAAAATGATTATTATAACCATTCACCTCCTATCATGCTCTGCATGGAAGAGTCAGATTATCTGTTCCTTTAGCAGCCTGCGTTTCTTTTTCTCCCCACAGACTTCTGGAAAATATATAGCAAAGTTAGATGTTTACGTGACAACATTATCAGTTTAAATGTATTTTGGTTTTGAGATAACTTTACAAAAATTCCAAATGAAATGTGAATTCAAGTCATTGGAGAGTTGGATTGAGAAAAAGGACCTCATGAATTTGACCTAACCCACACTGTGATGGAATGTCACATTCCAATGTGAACGCCCTCCCCTGAAATCTCTGGAGAGTCACTGAAAATTTGGCTTCTTGAACTATGATTTGCTCTCCTCATTTTAAGATATTTTATTATAATATATTGAGGAAAAATCAGAATTTAAAAGTATCAGCAATATAAACATTTCATGTATCACAATATACCTTCAAGTATTTGTATATAATCACTTTAGTGATCGGTGTGGAATTTTATCTACTTTAAGTTATACCTTTCTACATTATAACTAATTCTTTCTGTAATCTTGGCAGTATCCTCTTTGCACTTGATTATCTATCTATAAAACAAGAATGATGCTTGTCTATAAACTAGATAATTATGGCGGGTGAAGTAGAAGTCAATATTATAATGTACTTTGAGAACAAAATGCTAAGTAAGCATTAGACATTGGGAGATAATGAGCCAGTTAGTTTCTATACCTGGTCATAATTTGAATATTACAGACTCAAGTAAATTATTAAAAGCTTTTATTATAGAAAGTCAATGACTCTGGCATTGTCATTCTGTTAGGATCATTAGTCACTAAAGTGAAAAAAAAATTCTAACTCCATATAAATGAAAGACTAGAGATTTGTTCTCAACTTTGTATTTAAGAATGTCCTAAAGTGCATATAATATTGGAACTCACATAACATTCTTAAGTAAATGCAAAAATTACCATTTAACCTGATGTTTAGAAATTTACATCTATTTAATTCTTTGTTAATATTAGATGCTTAATTCAAAAGCAACCTTAAATATTAAGTTTGAGAAAAAAATATGTAAATACTTGAGTTAAACTACTCTTTACATGGTATAGTTTACATTATTGTGGTAATATGATATTTACAAAAAACTGCAAAAAACATTATTTAAAAACTTTCAAACTAGGCCTAGTTAATAAAATTCATCAAACAAAATGATTAAAACCTATTAGAGAATTTTAGCGTACAAATAAAACTTTAGTGATAGTTATGAAAATAAAAATATGCACATCACTTGGTACTATAGAAATATATTATAATAAATATATTGCCAGATATTAAACTCATAGATATTTTAGGAAGTTAGCTTTGAAACTGAGGGCTGTGAATTCTGCCATAGTCATTACTAGTTTTGGATCTTTGAATAGTTACTTTAGTCTGGGCCTCATTTTTGTCAAAGGAATTTAATCAAAACTAAATGATATAATGCCAGTGAATCACTTAGTACAGTGCTTATTACTAATAAATGGTAATTACTTTCACTATTGTTATTTCAATTATTATAAACTTGAGAGAAGTACAACAAAGTAAAATTGCCTCTGATTCAGAATAAGATTTACTAATTGTCATGAAATTGGTGTATATCCAGAACTTCCTTTCCAACAAAGTTATTATTACAGTTTACTTCCTTAGAGTGCTTTGTGAAGGGTTACATAAGGTGAACTGAGGAAAATATACCCGTTAATGAAACCCTATTTCCTGCCTATGAAGATATTAGCATAGAACATATTAAGAAAATTTTTGTCGAATAAGAAGGGACTACTGATAACATTTCTAATGCCGAATTAATTCATGGAGGATATTTCAATGTAATATTATCTTGGCAAATTATATATGCATAACTATACACATACATATGTAATATATACACACATTATATATATATACACACACATACATAAGCACACACCCACCCACACACAATGCCTTCATAGTAATAATATCCCGCTGAAATAGTAGCTACTCTATATGATCAGGTAATGATGTCAAATGATATAGAAAATGCTTATTCCATTTGGTTACAATTCTGCTAATTTTTCTGTTGTCGAGTCATATTGAACATGTTCAACTTTTTTCTTCTTCTGTGACCCGAGAGCTTAAATATAAGCGGGAGGTGAAATGAAAGAGAAATCCAATTTGTATAGTATTTATGATGTCTTTCTTTGCCCTCCTTTTGAAATGTATGCACAATTTCCACTGGCATTGATGGGAATACCCATGAGTAGATTCAAAAAAGTTATAGATCTTTTGACGTGGATATCTATATCTGTGCACAGTACAACTCATATGTATGCACAATGCACCATTAGAATTAAATTTAAAAAAAGAAAAACCTACTTGTGGATATAAGCATTTGAAAAAGTGAGACTATATGATGATTTAACAATTCTGAATAGGTCTGCAGAACTGTCAATTCTACTGTCACCGATTAATTGCCCCAAAGCAAAGAATTGCCCTTTTTTTCTTTGTTGTAACCATTTAAGCTAAATTGTTGAAATTTCTAAGGCAAAGAGGAATAAATTTAATGTAAAAGACAGTCTTATGTTAAGGTTTTTGCTATGACTCTTCAATTTCAAATACCTCCTGGCTTATGCGAAATGAATTTGATATACTAATCACCAGAGGTAGTAGTAGTTATTAAATATACAGTCAGCTCTCCATATCTGTGTGTTCTACACCTGCAGATTCAACCACTCACAAATCAAAAATATTAAAAAAAATGTTGTGTTGTTGCTGACGTGGACTATGTAGTTAGGCCTACGATGATTGCATCTGTACTGAACATGTGCAGTCTTTTCTTTTCACGTCATTATCCCCTAAACAATACAGTATAATTATACCCATTTACATTGTAGTAGGTATTATAAGTAATCTAGAGATTATTTAAAGTATACAGGAGGATGTATGTAGGTTACATGCAAATACTATGCCATTTTATATAAGGAACTTTAGCATCTGCAGATTTGGGTGTCTACATTGGTGTCTTGATACCAAACCCCACAGATACCATGGGACAACTATATATGTATTTGTGTGTGTGTGTGTGTGTGTGTGTGTGTGTACACATATGTGGATAATATATATCTAATACATGTACAAATACATATATGACATAATTCGTTATAAAGTAGATACTTGAAATGAAAAAAGCCAAATATGCAAGAAATAACACCAAACTTGGAACCAGAAAACCTCAATTTTTACTCCACTCCTTCTAACATTTGGCTGTGTAATTTTGGTCAAATCACTTAAAGTCTATTCACTTCAATTTCTGAAAAGTGAGGTTTATGTATACTATCTTAAAAATTTCTTTTGGCTATGAGTCTATGAAGTCAAAATTGCCCATTTCCATTATCTGAACAAGTCATCTTAATTCTATGATGGTCTGATTTAACATGTAATAGATTTCAGCAAATCATTTTGTTAAGAACAAAGCATCTTGGCTTTGATGATTATCTCTGTGTTCAGGGAAGGTTGATTGGATAGTTGAATGGGTGGATACATTTATGCATGGAATAGGATTAAAAAAAAAAGGATAAAATGCACAGAGAGAAAAGCCAAGAGAATCAACAGTGTTGCTTCAAAGAAATTAAAGATTCACTGCATATAACACCGTAAAATTTATTTTTTAAGACTGTATGTACATGTATGTGTATGTATATATATATA
>NW_006434897.1:3927214-3931259 GCF_000325575.1 Pteropus alecto
TTGGGGGGGGGATTGTTTCATAAATATCTTTTTAGATTATCAGGTTTTAAGCATAAATTGATAATGTAAGGGTAATGTAAATGTGTTGATATTTGCTTGTTTTCTAGTTTTAGAATCATTTTAAATGTTATTTGGTGTGTTAATTATATAAATGAAATATATATATCTATTTTTCAATAATTCTACCAACCCTGTATAGAGAAAAGTATTATCAAGATATGTATCAAAACCTTTCTCAATATTTTTAGAGGAAATTCTGAGCTAGGTGATGATGTTTTCTTTCCTCCCCTATCTTACCAGCTGAATAGTGTTTTCTCCACTTGCTTCTTATATGTATAAGACAAATAGAATTTACACATTTAAACTAAGAATATAAGTGTATAATTAATATCTTACTGAATAATTTGAGTCTTCTGGAGTCATGATAATGCCCGTGATTATAAATTCACATGCAAGTACATTTGCGAGTCTACTCTTGTTTTAATTTAGATTAGTCACAGCTTACATTTTTACTTGTATATTTGAATTTAAATATCCTATTTTACAAGATTATGCCTAACTAAATATAAGGAAAGATTAATCAGTTACTGTTTCTTGAGTATCTAATTTATTCAGGATCCCTTATAGACACTTTAAGTATAAAAATAGTTTTTGTGACCCAGGAAGTTATATTTTGCTAGGGAGACCATGAATACATCCATGGTAGAAGCAACATGAAAAAAGACCTGGATATTGAAATGCTTAGAATGTTTTTGAGAGTTATTGAGTTGGTCAGGTTAGTAACTACTTATAAATGTTTTATTTCACGAGCATATATACAAATTTAAATTTGTGTAAAATAATTTTATGGTATAAAATATTAGTTTGTACACATGATACTTCACAATAATTAAAAAATAAGATATCACCATGTTTTTAACATTACTATAAATTATAATTATTTCCTTTCTAAAATATAATAAGACAAGTAAACATGATATAGTTTGTATTTAAAAACATGTATGTATACCCACATGTATATGTATAAGGGTAAATAAAACCTTTCTTTTCCTTCCCATTGGAGGAACAGATCATCAGTCCCTGATAATGGAAATGACTAGTTACACATTGGTATAATAGGAATATTTAGGAGGCATTACTTTTCTTTTTTGTTACTTAGTTATTATTCCCTCCAGTTTAGCCAATGTGAAATGTAGATTATAATTTGTTGATTAAATACTGTGCGTGTGTGTGTGTGTGTGTGTGTGTGTGTGTAAGTGGTGGAAGAATTAATTCATCGAAAGGAACTAGATGCTGTGTCACCATGTTAGCTGTACAGTTATGATTGTTGCACCTGAGAAGCTTTACACAGGTCAAAAAAAGTAAATCTAGGGTGTTAGATGTTGACAGACTGGTAATATGTGTGCATTAATACCAGGGCATTGCTATACCATTGGAAGTGCATGAAATAAGAAAGGACCTTCTTCCCTTAGATTCTCCATGTGGAACGTGCCAGGTTGTTTTCAGAATACTTACAAAATGCTACATCTACTCTTTTGGTAAAAAGCCAAATTTAAGATGAGATTTTTATAGTTGAGGAAAGAAGTAAATAAATCACTGGATTTTAAGTGTCGGCTAAGATGATCTGTTCTTTGGTTATGCCGTGTGAAGTAAGATGAACTGTTTCCTCGGTGTACTTCCTTGCTGTTTGCAGAAAGATGAGCTGCTTCTTTTGTTCATTTCCTTTCGCTATATCTTAATTCAGCACGGAATTGACCTATTTGTTATCATTTCTGTAGATTTCTACCATTTGTTAAACCAGGTGTAATGTTTAAGGCAATTTTAAATGTTCTGTCAGGTAATAGTAAAATGCTTCCATTAAAAATGTATTACTACTACTCAGTAGAAGTCAGTAACATCACTCACTATATAAAACAAGGTTGATTAGAAACTTCTTTTAAAAGACCCATTTAGAATCTGTGACAAGCTGAAGCATCTTTATATAAACATATCACTTCTTTGCGAATAGATATTTAGATTATTTGGTTTAAAATGAATTTTTTATTTTATATTTATATCATACTTCCTACAAACTGCTAAAGAAACTTGTATATCTGAATTTGATACTATTACATTTCAACGTGATGATTAATCTAAGTTCTAATAAGAATTATCACATGATAATCTAAATTCTGAAAAGAATTATCACATGATTAATCTAGATTCTGAGAAGAATTATCACATTCATGGAAACTAATTTTAATTTGTGATAATTCTTTTCAGAATCTAGATTAATCATTACACTGAGATGTAATAGTATCAGATGAGGTCACTTAGGGTGGAGAGGTCAAAAGTAACCTGCCACACTTGTCAGAAATGGACATAGTTTTACCCTTGCTTTATCAGGTATTGACTCTAATAAAGTATGTTTAATATCATGATCTGTCTTTCACTAGAAAGCTTGGGGCTTCAGTCATAAATGTATAAAAGTGTGTCTGCTTTTTGTATATAAAACTTTATGTATGTGTAAACATATAATGTATATTTGTACTTGCCCATATGGTCTGTTTATCTCTTCCTACATGTGTGTATAATAACTATTCATGTATGAAAAAAGATTTTCATATACATGTAATTTTATTTTTATATGCACACATTACAGTGGATATTATAGTCAAGAAACATATTATGTTTATATGGATATAAACATAATATGTACATGTACATTCCTTTGTCATGTCACCTCATAACCCTGAGGTGTGTATATTTTTTTTATCAGGAGGGAATTCATTCAGTTTATTGAAAAAGACAAAAAGTACATTAGCCCAAATGTTTATAATTAAATAGTAAACAATAAAAAAATAATTAAATAGTAAACAATAAAAAAATCTACTTGTTTAGAATTAGAAGAGTAGGAATGAATACAAATGAAACATACCTGGCCAGATGGGAGAGAAGTTCCCAGATTTGTAATAAAGTCAGGATCCTCATAAAAATTCTTATATTTCTTATGGGTATAATCCTGAAAGGCAGTATCCCATAGAGCAAGGACGTTGGAATCAAGGAAGCCAGAGCCCTTGCTGTGTGAACTTAGGTATAGTCCTTGCACTAAATCTCAATTTTATAATTGTATGTGTATGTAGTAGTATACATATACATATCACATAATTATTTTAAGGATTAAATGAAATACTATAATATAGAAAAAATTAATAGAAAATGTTAAGCACTGTTTGAATCACAGTATTTAAAAACAAGAAAATACTAGCATTTACTGAGAACTTACTATTAGTTACCACAATTTACTTACATTTAGTATGGATAAGCTCATGTAATACACACTACAATGGATATTATAGTCAAGAAGCATATTATGTTTATATGGATATATACATGTACATATTATGTATATATCCATATAAACCTTATGCATAAGTATTATCAGATTTTACAAATGTTGATGGGCTTAGAATTTGAATCCTTTAGTCAAGGTCATGTACTTAACAAGTGGCAGAGTCAGACTTTGAAATCAGTTGACCCTTAGAACTGGTATGTTTAACTAATATAATACTAAATGTTGACAACCACTCAGTAAAAGTTAACCACAACTCTTATCATCATCATTATTATTACTGTGAATGAAGAATGCCATGCTTATCCACTAAGATTTATGTTAGTTTTTCAGGAAATAGTTCTCAATCACCTCTGCTGATTTATGTCTTAAATTTTCTATAAATATTACTGAATTTGCCACTGTAAAAGAAATTGAAACCCTCATTCAAAAATAAATAAGTAAATAAAAGGAAAGAAATAAAAATAAAAAGTGAATTAAGATTGTAATAGAAGTTTGATTCCTATGTACTGTGTTTACAGAGTCTCAGAAAGTTTCCTAATATAATCTATTACTCAGAAAAAAAATTTTCCAGCAATGAATTCCTAAAGAGCTCATGATATAAGACATTCAATATATTAGCCACTTTGTCCTCCAAAAGCTTTTTGTACTTATTTTATTGTCATCCCTGTGCTCTCCCTGCAATAACACTGATGTGCTATTCATCATTTCCAT
>NW_006434897.1:3931285-3963630 GCF_000325575.1 Pteropus alecto
GCTGAGCTATCACCGCTTCCAGTACAATGTGTTTCAATAATAAATAAAGTGCACACTTTAAGTGAAAGTATACATTTTTCAAATACATAAGTCTCTTTGGCATATTTCCAGTGGGCATGACACAATATTTATGTTATTGTTTAATGGCAATGGTTACTTCTTTCTAGGAGCAATTTTTGATGAATCTGCCAAAAAGGATGATGAGGTGTTTCGCACAGCAGTTGGCGACCTCAACCAGAATGAGGAGATCTTACAGACTGAGAAAATCACATTTTCGGTGACATTTGTTGATGGCAACAACCCTTTTCAAGCAGTTCAAGAAGGTAAGGTTCATCAGCAGTCCACTTTTTATTGTTTTTTTTTTTTTCTTTCAATTTAAATGGCATTGAAATTAGATTTGTAAAGAGCCATTAAACACGGATATCATTTTTTGCATCTTTGCGGCATTGCTTTTCCTAAGAGTGTTTTTGGTAAATGTTGATACTATTATTCCACTTCTGAGGGCAGAGTGTGGAAAGTTATTGTTTTAATCAAAATGTAATATGAAAGGAATTTAAATATTTACACTAAAACTTTACATAATTTTATGATTTTGACGTAAATGAAACATTTCCAAAATTAGAACTTTCTATTTGAATTTTTACTTTCGACTTCTTAGAGATAACTGCCACCTTGATGTTGTTAGAACTCGTGATGACATTTCAGATGTATTCATGACAAATGTATGTAGTACATACTTTTAGATACTACATATAAATCAAGTATTGTGCTGGGATCCTAATATACTGACCTAGGCTAGACATTTTTTACGCTCTACAGTGTGCCAAATACTAAAGCACTTTTCTCCATTCTCACTGTATACTTAGAGTGAATTAATTTTTTTCATAGGTACAAAGTCATAAAAATACAAATTATTTTTATTATACTGGAATGATCATTTGTATGAATGAAGATTTTGATTGAAAGATCTTGACTAATAGAATTATATTTTTCATGCTGTTATGCTAATAAAATATTTAGCTGTTTGGCAAAACAGTCATTCATGAAGCTTTTTGATGCTAGTGTATGTTATATTTCTTTTTTTTGTGGTAATGTATTTAGACTAAAGATACTTACACAAGATATATGTACTAAAGTTTGGCAAGAAACTTTTTAAAGACAAATAATGAAGGGATAAGGAGAATAAACATAAATGTTTATCTAAAAGTGTCCTTTTCATCTAATGTTGTATCTGCATGTTATATAGGTAACCTTTATTAGAAAATGTTTTTTGATCAATAGCATTGGTTACTGTTGCAACTTATTTATGTTTACTTTCATCAGTGAGAGAATGGTTAGAATAATTAGTGATCTAATAGATTTTCCTTCTTATTAATTGGATGGAGTGAAAAAGTATTGTTTTAATGAAATGAACAGAAGTGATTTAAGTAAAAGCTGGTTTTGCAAATAATAGACTGTTTATAATATGATGGAATTTTAATTTTTAATTAGTAAACATCAATTTTAAAAAGTCAGATTAATGTAAACATCCACTTATTTACATTTTGAAATCAGAATTATCCTAGGAACCTAGGACTTTAAATAATGGATATGTTGATAAATTTTCTATAGAAATATTTAAAAGCTGTTAAAATTAATATCAGAATTAAAGAAGCAGTATGTAAAATCATAAAGTCGAATTTGAGGAGAATACCCAATAATATAAAAGAATATATGTTCTTGAAAGAATGTGCTATTCACTTTAAATAAATCTTTATGATATTTGTTTTTCAACCCTTAGTTTTAATGACTGGAATGAAAGCAGGAAAAAAATGAGGACCAATTTATTTTTGTGACTATCTTCTGATTAACTACAGATTAATGATTATAAATTAGCTTAGAGGACATGCTAAAATAACCATGCCTTTTAAAAATTCACTTTCAAAGTGTGTGGATATAAAGAAATGAAGACAACACAATGGGTAAAAGGGAATTACAGAGTCTGAATAAATATGTTCCTCACACCTTTTTTAGAGACTACACTTTGAAAAGCAAAGACAATTTTTAAAATACCACAATTAATCTCTTTACATATTGCTTTCTATAAGCATTCTGTTGCCAGCTAAATTCTGGAAACAAAAATATCTCTCAAAAGAAAGATTGTGAATTAAAAGAATTTGTGGCACTGAAAGCCAATTGAGAAAGGAAATAAGATTTGTTTCTGAGACAGAGACCACTACATGTTTGTCGAGAAATAGGAAAGAGCTTCACAGTTTGCCTTATGGTTTCTGATACAAACAGGATGCTCTGGATCAGTTATTTTGATGGTCTGCTCTAGGTAATGAAGCTCTGGAGCTCAATTGTTACTCTATTCAATAACAAGAAATATCTTCATTAATTTTAGAAGTAAAAATATTTCTTTCTAGAGCTCCTTTTGTAATTGACTGGTTTAAAATAATAAGGAGAAAATATTCAACTGAAAGAGAACTTGAAGGAATTCAGGAGTATTTTCTTAAATATCTTGAGGAAGTAATTTAGGAGGAAACCCCAATCGTGCCATCAAAAATTGCCAATTTTTCTATGATCACATCTTTGCTGTAAAACCCTTAAAATCTATAGTAAAGAAGGTCTTAAATCAGCTTGTTTTTTTTTCAAGTTCCAAAGCAGGGCGAAAGATTCAATGATATAATTTTTACTGATTGTTTACACATTAGCACTCCTGATGAACTTCTAAAATATTCATGGTTTTGAGTTCTCTCTCTGTTTTTGTTATTGTTGTTGTTGTTTGTTTGAATTTGAAAGTCTGATCCTGAACAAATATCACCAAGCTTGCATGTAGATATTTGGTGATAACAAATGATAATACATTGATTAACATATAGATAAATGAAATCTAATAATCTGAAATCCTCAATTTATTTTATTGTTAGAACTTCCTCCCACCAGACACATTTAAGAGACAGTATTTTTTAGAAATTTAAAATTTTGGTTACCTTATCTTTCTTTGTTGACACTTAATAAGAGAGAAGTATTTAAAGATAAACAGTCTAACCCATAAACAATAATAAAGCATAATGGTACTATTAAAATGTTCTTTTGTAGCTTAGGTTTCAGTAAATTTTTACACAGTAATAATTACTTTAAATAATAAATAATTATTTTGAGGTGAGTTTCTGAAAGATGATATATTGGTTATAACACAGAATCAATATTCTGTTCTCTGGAGATAATTACAGTATTTAATCATTTTTATCATTGTCCTGTAATATTAATCTCAGCACTTGTAGATAAGTGATCAGTAGAAAAAAATTTCTGTTTTCATAAAAGTAACCTTGAAATAAACTACCTATTTTCATAATTATTTTTTCTTTTTTTTTGAATATATTTGTTGATAAGCCAGTATATATCTTTTGTCTGTTGAATTGTGGGATGCTTATTAAGGGCAAAGAATCATCATACCTTAACATAAGGAGATTTTTTTTTGGTAGGTTACTTCGTAGCTGGGATAAAGCTTTCTCCTTTAAGATGATATATGTAAAAAATATATCATGTGGGATATTTTTGAAAACCTAGAGAATCATAGAAGCGGAAAATTATATAAACCTAGTTGAATGTTTTTACTATACAGATGAAGTAATTAAGACCAGAGTAGTTAAGTAATTTTCCTACACACTGAAAGTGTAGAGGAGAGAAAGAACTAAACCAAGATCTCAGACTACTGGTCTAATATTTTTCTTGCTGTATCTGCTAGCCGTACATATGGAGAAAGCACACATGTAATCTAGGACTTCATTAAATACCACAGGGAATGGAAAATTATAATGGATTTATATGTTTTGATTCTTTTTATGTTCATAGATTTTAGATCGCATGAAAGAGTAGGAAAATTCTTATCTAGTTGATTAATACCAGTTGCATTGTATAAATCACTCTTGTTCTTTTATCCTTGGTTTTCCTTACTATAAATAATGAAGAAATCTGAACATAAATGATGTATTTTTAAGGTCAGTTTCATCTCTATGGATGAGATATTTCATAACTCTTCAGAACACATTTCCAGATTTAGAACTTTACCATCACCAGAATCCAGAAAGGGACTTTTGTAGGTTCTGTTGATCAAACCAAAGCAGCTGTTGCTGAGTTTCTCTTCTTATTCCTCTCTTGTATATTGTATGCTCTGTGACATCTGTGTACTGGATATAACATAGATGCACAAATGTCCAGTGTGAAAGACACTGCTGTCTCTACTGAAAGCAATAGCAGTTGTTTATATTGTTAGCTCTTAGCTGAGACCAACACCACTATAGACCATGAAAGGTAAGAATTTATAAGAAAACAAGGTCAGGGAGAGTAGGGGGAGTGCATTTATAAAAATGGTCACATAGGAATGTGAGGCAAAAATATGAATCCATGTATAATTTTTGCACTCACCAGATGTTTCAGGAAGGATGTAAAACACCATGTGTTGCCATTGAATGGCAAGATTCAATTAAAACATTTCGAAATATTTGTTCTTATAAAAACACCTAAAAATGAAATACATAGTGAGAAGAATGTAAGGGCAAAATCGTACTGTAGAGTCACAAATGATCCTGTTTGAAAGAAACAGGCATTTAACTATCATTATTGTTCTTTCTGCTAGATTGCAACCCATTATAAACAAAATAGTTATAAAAACTGTATTTAATATAAAAAAGCAGCCATAGTTAAGATTGCTCATTTTCCAAGTTTCAGCCTAGTCCATCTTCAGCTTTCTCCTTTGCCTACCACAACATGAATATTGATTGCTCCCAAATCAATGTAAAAAAGTAAACATCTCACTTTAACATTGTGATAATTTCTGTTGGATTTGCCTCATATATCTTCCAAATAAAATTATCGTAAGTGTAAACAATGAGACTGCTTTCTTTTATGGTTTATAAAGTCAGTCTCGTTTCTTTAGAGTGATATATAAAAGACACAAAAATTACATAATGTGTGTAAAAAGGATAATAGGAGAGTAATATAGCCAAAAAGAGTATAAGGAAATCTAACTAGAAGAAAAGCACTTCTCCAAAACACATCACCATTCATTGTGAATATTTCTCATGCCAAAGGCTAAATTTAAGTAGTCTGGTTCAAAGGGGATGTAAAAGAATGATTTATGTGGCCCCACTATTTGATGCTTTATTCTAGGGCTTAATCTCATAATTTATATTCCTCTCTGATTTATTAGGATATTTTTACTGTGATAAAAAGTCTGCTAATTCCAAAATGCTTAGATTAGATTCTGTAACTTTTCTAGGATAGGTCTTAAGTGTGTATGCCTCATTAGCCTGTTTTCCTGGACCAATTTGTGTAGCTCCAATTCCAGTTTATTTTCTGAATTGCCTGACAATAAACCAACCTTTGAGAGTTGGTAGCTCCAGGGGCCAATAAAAAAACCCCTGAACTTCATGTAGTTGTAATATTACTCTTTCATTCGTTTGTTTAATCAGTTTTTCATTCCTCCTTCCTTTCTCACATCAAGGCTGGTTTCATGCTATGCATCCCAGTCTCTAGGTCCAATGCTCTGTGTAACTCGTACCCAATTAAATGTGTGAAGGAGGTGGAAGGAATAAGTGATGCAGGTGACCAGTCATCTCCAAGCACTCACACATCTTGGGGGATACTAGACATCCATACCGTGGCTGTCTGGACCATCTGCTTTCCTTCAGGAGTCTGGGATATTTAGCTTGGTCATTTTCCCAGTAATCCCCTGCCAAGTCCTAGGTCACTTTTCCTCCCTACTTGCCACATTCTGAGGATGGGCCTTTAAAGTCTGGAATCAGAATCTATTGTGTGATCTTCAGTACCCATCATCAATGTAGGTATAAAGTATGAAGAATTCTATATCTGTTAGAGACAACTTTATGCTTTCTTTTAAACATCTTATACTACCCCTTCCCATCGAAGAATTGCCCATCAAGAAGAATTGAAATAAGATAAATTTGGAATCTAATTTTAGGAATACTCAGTCAAATCAGTCTATCCAAGTACTTATAAAATGACTAGTACTGTTTCAAGATTGTGCCAGTTACAATAGGAGATAACAAAAGAAATAGAGGACACAGTGCCTGACTGCAGAAAGCTTAAACATGTACTTGAGGAGGGTTTGAGGATTTTTAGAGCATGAAAAAACATTATGCCATCGCCTTCTACCTATAACTTAGACTTTTAATTGTTAATAGTAAAAGGAATATGTTATAGCTTTTTAAAATATTTACTTTTCAGAAAAGAGGGAATTTTTTCTTAAAGAAATTCATGACTTTATCTTTTAACATAATGTTAATGAAAATACATATTGCATAGCTTAATTTTTTTTCTGTGATTTATTGTTGTACTCCTGTATTGTAAGCCTTTCCTTGATCTCATTCAATGCCACACTGTTAAAGTAACAGGTCTCTAATACTATGAATAGATTGAAATTCAGATGTTTATAGACCTTTATATCATAATTTTATAGCTTTTCTTCTTTGAGGCCTTTTACCTCACTGTCTGCAGTCATGTACTGTTGTGTAAGTTGCCTCATAAAATATATATTTTAGCAATATGTACTGCTCTGAATCTTGTTTTATTTAGAAGAATTTTTAGCAGCTTTCTATAAAGCTGTGTTTAATGGAGGGAAAGATTTATTCTTTTGTTGTTGCTTAAGTGTTCTTTCGTTCTATCAAATATTTTTCTCATAATAAAAGCAAACCACTTCTATTTTCTTTCTATCTCTATAGACAGAATGTATTATTATGGCAACATAATTCCGATTTTAATCGGTCTTTTATGATACTGACTTTGTAAAAGAATCACCTCTATGTCTTAAAGTGACTGTGAATATATATGGTTTATTAGATTAAAAACCACACTTACCTGTGCCCTGCATTGTAATGAGAGTCCATTATGTAGTTATAAAAATAGTGTAAGTTCATGTTGACAAACCAAAAATAACTTTACTATATTCAGAAATTTTAAACTATTATCACTGTTATTGATATCCAAGTCTCAAATGATCCAGTCTACTTCCTTAATTTGAGAAAAAAAAATAACTTGACTTATTATTAACATTTAACACCTATTTTTGCATGACCTTGGCAATTGTTTTTAGGTTCATAGGAATCATAGTATATGTAGTCTTTTAGTACTCATGCAACATTTGGTTGAATTATCTTGTAATTTTCAAAAGAATTATCACTGAAACACTTTTAAAAGGAGCATACACAAATCCAATGTGCAATGGGAAATTGTATATTTTGGGAAAAAAGAGAATGAATCAGCAAGTACTTTTTGGGTGCCAGTAAGCATTCAGCCTTGAGCTAATTACTCTGCACTGTGCTGTGCTCTTCATTGGCTGCCCTGTAATCTTACCTGGTTAGCTTGACCTCTATCTATTGTTGTGTTAGGTCATGACCTATATGTGTTCCTCTCCTTTTTGCCCTCAATTATAATGCTCTATTTTAATTCCTCATTCATCCCCTTTTTAATCCTTGACTCTTCCTATTGTGCTGTATACACTCGGGATTTTGAATTTGGTTCAATATATGTCTAAATTTGATGCCATTTATCCTACTTGGGGTGGGAAAAAAAAGGAAATTAAATGCAATGGACTTGGAATTAGATAAATCTGCCTTTATATGAATTCTACTCCATCTCTTATTATCTGTAGGACCTTGAACACACCTAATGTCTCTGTGCTTCAGTTTCTTCATGTATAAAATGGGAATACATTCTCCACAGGATTACTATGATTATGTGATCATTATGTGATGATTAAATCAAGCGAAAATTATGGTTTGTGAGTTTCTCTAGTAATCTAAATACATTTTAATTATAGCGGAGAACATAATGATTTAGCACCATTGCATGTGTCCATGGGTAAGTTTCTATCTTCCTCTGACCTTACCATCCCAAACATTCTCTACCACATGTATTGCTGGTTCTCATGGATACCACTGATAATACTAAGCTTATTTTCTGCCTAATCCGTGTCATTTATTGCCCAACTGTCTCTTTTTTATCAAGATCTTGAATGCTGGGGTTGTAAAAAATATTATTGAAATTAAATGTTTCTACTTTTTTTTCCCTCTCTTCCTGGGCTAGTTCTGCTAGTCAGCACAGGGAAATGAGAGTTATATTTGCACTGTAATTTATTTGGCAAATAGTAGTGATGTTGCAACATGTGTACTTAGGGTTGGGAGGATTTAAAATACCTAGTTATTATTTCTGGGAAGTCAAGAAAGCCCATGGAGACCAAATTAAAGCTTTCTGATGATTTGTGTAGGCTTAATACAATCAGTGAAGTAAATAAGGCACTGAGTCATAACTAAATGGAATTCAGTTGCAGAGAGGCATAATGTTGTAGAAGAGCGATATATTTGAAGGTTGGATATATAAATAAATTCAAGGAAAGGTTTATGCTTTGAGAGATGCATTATCGCTGGTATTTTGAGTTTATTTCTGACATGATTGTTTAAAAGGTTATCTTTCTATTTTCTGCACATTTTTATTCCAACTATACATGGGCATATAGTAACTCTAAAAACTTGATTGTTGGTTTCTTTGACTTTCCAGTACTGTATTTCTTCAATAGCACATGCTATCATGTTATTTTCTGTGGAATTCATGCCTTATTTCAAGACATATTTGCATTTTGGTCCTTGAATGACTACTATAATACAATAGTAAGATTGGCTAAGGTTATTCTTTAAGCTATATTTTCAAACACAGAAAAGACTTAAAACATAGAAAACATAGAACAGGCTCAGTATGTCTATTATATATTATTATATATAGGAAATACATTTCAAAGTATAAAAGAAATGTTTTCTCGGAATGTAATTCTTTTGGGGGAAAACGCTTATATAAATAAATCAAAGTCAGAAACAATCCTAGTACAGAGAATATTTCTGAATAGAATGACTTAGAATATTTAATAATATTTTTGTTCTTTACTTTTGAATTTTTACTTGTATAAAATTAAACGGTGCTTTGAGATGGTCCTATGTGCCTACTCATATTATAAAAATCAATCAAGATGTGGATGGCTCTAGTGTTAGAAAGTAAGGAGAGGATAAAAAAAAAAGACATATTCTTACTGGTCAAAGGCTAAGAAACTGACACATCCACCACACTCTTACCTACTCCTAAATCCTGTTCTTATTGTTATATTTATTTGTCAGTAATCTTTATTGTTTAGAGTTAGTGATTTCATCTTTTAATTCTGATTCAAATTCTTAAGTGCTTTTGTCCAGTTAAAGGACATTTATCTCTATATTAACTCACTATATATATATACACACATATAGGCATATCTATACATATACATATGTGTATATTAAATGATATCTATATTTTATAAACCATATGTATATAAGCTATGTATATATGCTATATGCACTATATATATGTGTGTGTGTGTATATGTATATATATTTTTAACCTAAGTCCTTTTAAAATAAACTTGGGGACAAAGTAATGAGACTTAAACTGGTCCTTTAGTCCTCTTTTGGTCATCCTTCCAATATTGATTCATGCTTTTCATAGGATAATTTTAAACCCCTGTTTACTATGTCTCTTAAAATGGAACAGGGTAGGTTTGTTGTCATACTAACATCATTCATTATCTAAAATTCATACCAGGGCTTCATGAGAGCAAAGAATGAATCATTAGTTTATACTTCCTTTTCTTGGAATCGCTTAAAGCTTAAATATGGAAAGGGTAGAACAATTGGTAGAGAACTATGAATCACCAAGAACAGTTCATTATTATTTCAGAAATTAACATCACAATTGTTCACTTATTTGTAAGAATTCTTTTAATTAATTGACTATATACTATATTAGTTTATACAGATAAATGAGACAAATTTAACTCAAGCACCTCAAAACTTTATAGTCTAGTAGGAGTAAAAGAGCTAAACACTCAAGTAATTATATTTTTTATCAGAGAAGAGTGATATAAAGGAAAGTAAACAGTACTATGATAGAAAATAACAGATGGGGTGTGTGTCTGTGATTTAAAACCATGAGCCTATTTTTGATAGAGTGATTATGGAGGATAGACAAAAGTAACATTTAAGCCAAGATTTGAGCTTGCAAATTAGCCAGTCATGCAAAGGTAAAAGGAAATAGCATTCCAGGCTATTGCATGTGAGAAAACCATTTGGAAGCATGGGTTTGCTGTGTTTGAGAGATTAGATTATTTTAGAATATTCACGTTTTTATTCTGTTACTTTACATATATTTATTTCCATCATCAAAGTCATTACTTTCTGGATAACACTATTACTTATGCATTTGTTACCCAAATCTGCTTCATTGTTTTCCTTTGGAAATGGAATATGAATGGAATATGTTCCAAAGGAAAGTCTGGTAGTTCTGCAGGTCTCATATTTGGGATATGGGGATGTCATCCTTGGATCCTTTTTGGATTTGAAATTCACCTCTCTGTAACTCTAATTTTGAATATAGTTATGGAAACATTTGAGCTTTTCATGTATGTGTTCTCAGGAAAAATAAATGAAATGAAACAAATCAAAGAAAGAATTTTATTCAATTTTCTTTGTCTTTCATTTAGTAAGAGTAACGCACAGAGATATAGTAATCTCTAAAATTAGGAAAGAAACATCATTTTTGGCTTTTATATTTGCTGTACACTCTGACAAAAGAGCCTCATTTGAAAAGCCAAATAATGAGAAGTTCCATTTATTTATTAATAACTTGTTATAGCCCATGAACTGTTAAATGTGCTTCATTTTCTTCACCTGATCTTTATACTGCCTTATAGGTTATAAGATTACTGTTCTTATTAGCATTTTACAAATGAGGAAACAGGTAAGGCTAAGTTAGGTAACTTGTCTCATCTGAAACTTTTAGAACAGTGCCTAGAACACTGTTTTCTATTTAAGTTTGTTAATCAGGAGTCCTAGGCATGTATATCAGGGGGAAGAAAATGAGTTTAAAGTATTTATTTTCTGTCTCCTGTGTGAGATCACCTTGGGATGAATGTGTACCTTCAACAACAGTCATGCTCCTCTAAAAGAACCTGCTGCACGTCACTTTCTCCTTCAGAGACTCATTCATTCCTCTCCTGTCAATCCTTTGGGCTAGAGCTGGTTATCACCTCACTGTTACTAGCTTTGAATTCTTGTACTTTCCTTCATTTTTCTGCTCCAACCCACCCACACCTGTGTAATTTACTCTTTTGAAAAAGAAACCATTTTCAAATTATCTTATTTTGAGTGTGTCATTGTTCCCTATTGCGATTTTAACTGATATCATTATTAACCACTACATATTATTGCCTATTGGAAAAGCACATCTTAGCTAATCTTACTGATTTGATGACTTGTCCAATCAAATCAGGAAATGTTGTTATCTGTTGAAATGTATTATTCAGACTTAATGCATGCATCAGATTACAAAATTTAAAAAGAATGCCTCATACAGACCTTTAACTTCTGTTTTATACAAGCTAAAATCTTCATGCCTAGGTATTTTCACAGTGCATCAAAGGCTGACTTGATGTTAGAAATCTTGAGTTGCCCTTCAGAAAGGCACTAGGTCCAACCAGAAATAGGACTGGTTTACAAATGACCACCCCACAGCAGAGTTGAATGACTGCTCATTCAGGGTACATGATTGTCTTAAAATAATATGACAATGGAAAGATCTTTATAAAAACTAATATTCCATTTATTTGTCTCTTGTTGAAAATCCTTTAACAAAATTGATGAATCAGATGTTCACAAATTCTTGAATATTTTATTTCACTTTCTGTGGTGAAAATTTTTCCTATAAATTTCATTTATATCATTATTTATAGGAATGCTTTATTGTGAGAATTAGACTTCTTATTAAGATGCTGGGTAAAAAAAAAAAACCCAACACTTTGTTGCATCAATTGCATAGCCAATATTTTTTGTTATCTAGTAACTTACAAAGAGTAATAAGAAGGAGAAACTAATATCTTACAAAAGGAACTGTTTTGCATTTTATCTTTTTATTTATCAGACCCATGGCTTAATAGATACTAATGAGCAGCAAATAGTCAAACAGCAGGTATCAGAGCAGGAAGAAAAGCAGGAACGATCCACAAAAGCATGACTGGCATTATGAAAGCTTTTATTCCTTCCTTCATCCAGTATTATTCAGCATCCCACTACAAGACAGTGAGGTAGAATTAGTGAAGAATATAGAGGTAACTTAAGGGTACTCTGCATCTTCAAGGAGCTTTAAACTACTAATGAAGGTTAAATTTATGTGTATAGATAACACAATTACTAGGCAGTAGTTCCACGAAGGAAGTACAAAATACAAACTTCAGTAAAAAAAAAAAAAAAAAAAAGAGATGATTTACTGCTAGGGTGTTGAGTTGAGGGAGAAAGTAAAGACAACACAAAGGTGGAAAAAAGTTAAGACACGCTTTTTGCTCTGAAAGGAGGAGCGATCTAATCAAATAAGCAGGCATGTCCAAAATTACATCTTTGTGACTGAAAAATGTGATGTGGGGTAGGGATGGACTGGGAATGGAAATATCAAGCCACAAAGATAGAAATGGTAACTTCTCTGTCAATGTCTTTATCCTGTCCCCGGCTTCAAGGTCACCTCTTTCCAAAACCAGTGGTAGAATAGTGAAAGCCTGGGAAAAAAATCATGATTCAGCAAGTAAAATTAAACACTAATAATGACATTAATTAAGACATCAACCTTTATATAGCAAAGTCTTAGAATTTCTTTCAAAATGCAGCAAAGGTATTGAAAACGATCTGAGCTCAAAGATGCTACTTCAAAGGCACAATGCCTCCACTGTGTATTAAGAGCAAGTGATATTTTAAAAATAATTATTCCATATCGACAGCGAAGTAATTGCTTTCCACATTAAAGAAAGAGATAAGAACTCAAGTTTTAGAATATAAAAAGTGTTTTGCATTAACTAATGCTGTCAAAGAATTTTTACTACATGTTTAGCACTATGTGCTGTAACGCAGTGTCATGACACTATGCTTTTTTACATGTGAACATGGATTGTTTCCTCACTGAGTTGGATGGAAGTAGATAAAAAATAATGATATCATGTATTACAGTTCTTTTTTATGCATAGTCTGTGATTACTATCTTTTCCCGCCTTTTAAGTAAAGTAGTTAATGTTTTAACTTAAAAGCATTTTTATTGTTCTGATTATCATAGGTGGCCAATGAGGCTTATTTATCTGAAAAAAAAAAAGCCCTACAATCTGTAAAAATTGGCATCCACTGTTCATTAATTATTGATTCATTTATTTTTTCAACTAAATAAATGTTATTGAGTGCTTATAATTTGCAAAATGCTATAATAAGTACTGAAAGAGATACCAAGGTTCGTCGATGTGGTTTCTACCTTCAAGAATCTTATGTTTGGCAAATAACAGATGTAAATATCATTATCATAGATAGAAATAATCATGATACAAAGTACAATAAATTGTAAAGTCTTCAATAGTAGTAAAGATGAAGTATTGTGGGATTTCAAAGAATGTGTATGGTTCTGCTTTCCTTCCTTCACCCACAACTAGAAGTACTTGTTTGTCCCCTGCATTTCAGTGTGACTCAAATATTTGGTACCAAATATAACAGTCCATTTGAGGTAATTTAGTATCATCTCAGCATTCTTGCCAACCTTGCTATTTTGCTAACCTATTTTCATTCACTGAATTAATTCTACAAATATTCATTGAGTGTCTAGAATGACTCAGGAGTTATTCTGGGAACTCATGGTATAGCAGTGAAAAAACAAATATCCTGCTCTCTTGGAAGGTATATTCTAGTTTAGGAAACAATATACAATTCATATGTATATATTCAACATACATGTGATTTCAGATTGAAGAGTTGGTATGAAAAATTAAAAATGAAGGGATACAGATGATGACGGTGAGGTGTCATTTTAAATAGAGTAGTCAGGAAAAGAGCTTCCTGATAAGATGGCTTTGAGCAGAGACCTGTAAGATGAAAGAGAGCAAGTGATGTGGATATTGAGTAAGGCAGAGTATGCAACAAATTCTCATAATAGTTAGTAACTCAGATTTTTCTGTCTTCTCAGGACCAAATTAATACCCGATTTCTTTTGTGAAAGTGAGTACCTGCAAATTATCTGGCTAGTACCTGCAGTCACATTTTCAGGCCTTGCCTTGTTTTTGCAAATTTGTTTTGTAACTCAAAGACCTTTATTTGAACTTAGCCCTTAAATTGATGTCCAGTCACCTGTTTCCAAACTGTCTTTCTCATTGTGTGTAAAAACCCATCTTCAGGCTTGAGAGAGTCAGTGTACTTGCTATTACTTAAACTTATTCTCTTTTATATCAGCATTTTTGTGGATTATCACTATTACCTGTTGCCATAATTTGAATAAACTCTCACTCACTGTGCTGAACTGTTCAAAATAGCTTCTTCCATAGTAGCACTGTTTTAGCCGAGTCTATGCCGCCCCGCCCCCATCCTCACCCCAATAAGACTGCCTTACCTAGTTTTCCTATGGTTATACAGAAGACCAATGGGATGTGATGGAAACATGGGCAAGATACAAGTCACTTCCAACTTGAAGACAAGCTACTTGCCTTAGATTAACACTTCCCCTGCCCCTCCGTGAGTTGGAATATTGATATGACTGTGACCCAGCTTTGACCACACAAATAAAAACAACCCAGTAGAAGATTTAAAGGCAACAAGATGGAGCCTGGCTTCCAGGAAAAGTAGAGCCGCCCTGGGTAGACTGCTATATGTGAGAGAAATCTACCTCTATCTCATTGAAAGCCTACCCTATTTGGGTTGTCATTGTTCCAGTAGGTTAAACCTTATAATAATTATAACATGCTTCTCTAACCATCTCTCTATATGAAACAGATTTCCACTGCTATTGCTGCCCTAGTGACACTATCCAATTCTGACGACCGAGGTACTCGCTTCTGTTTCTTCCTATCATAGTGGTGGTTGACTTCTTTTTGCTGCTGCTTGCACTACCTACTCCCCATCTTCTTCCCCTCTTACCCTCACTGCTGTATTGAGGTATAATTTACATACTATAAAATCTATCTATTTTAAATATACCATCCAGTTATTAGTAGTAAACTTACAGAGTTTTGGAACCATCACCAAAATCATGTTTTAGAACATTTCCACCACCAACAAAATCTGTCGTGCCTATTTGCTGTCAATCAATCCCCATTCCTACAACACCACTCCTCCCCACACCAACCACGATTCTGTTTCTATAGATTTACCTCTTCTGAGCATTTCATATAAATGAAATTAGATAATATGTAGTTTGTCCCTGGCATTTTTCATTTAGAATGTTTTTTTTTTAATGTCCATCCATGTTGTAGCATGTATCAAGAATATGTTTCTTCTAATGACAAATAATGTTCCATTGTACAGATATGTCACATTTGGTTTTTCCATTCAAAAACTGAGGGACTTTGGATTGTTTCCATTTTTTCATTTTGTGTCTTTGTCTGCTCAGGCTGCCATAACAAAACACCACACACTGGGTGGCTTAACCAACATAAATTTATATTCTCACAGTTCTGGGTACTAAGATCAAGGTGTCAGCAGTGTTGGTGTCTGTTGAGAGCTCAACCCTCGGATAGCAGATAGCTGCTTTCTTGCTGTGTGCTCACAGGACCTCTTTGTGTGTGTGTGAGGGGAGAGAGACCGAGCAAGTTTTCTGGTGTCTCTTCCTCTATATAGGCACTGAACCTTTAGGATCAGGGCTCCACTCCTATGTCCTCATTTAATGTTAATTACTTCCCAAGATGCCCCATCTCATAATGCAGCCACACTGGGAGTTTAGTGCCATAACACTGATATTTTGGAAGGACATAACCATTCAGTTTGTAACATTTTGGGGAGGTAGATATCTAAAAAGGAAATTGCTTAATTAATGTTTAACTTCTTAAATAATTGCACAACTGTTTTCCAAAGTGAATGTACAGTTTTAAGTTCCCACTGGCAAAGTATGAGGGTTCCAGTTTCTTCACATCCTTGTAAATCTTGTGAAACATAAGAAGTGGTATCTAATTAAGGTTTTAATTTGTATTTCTCTAATGATTAATGGTACTGAGTATTTTTTTCTGTGCTTATTGACCATCTGTAGATTTTTTGATGAAGTGTTTGTCCAATCTTATGTGCATTTTAATTAAAAAATTTAATTAATTATTTTGTGACATTGGTTAATAAAATTCAGCAAGTTTCAGTGTACAATTTAACAGTAAGGCATATATGTATATTGCATTATGTGTTCACCTCCCATAGTTAGATTTCTTTCTGTCATCACATATTTGACCTCTTTTACCCCATCTAACTCCCTCCTACCCTCTTCCCCACCCACCTTCTGGTAACCACTAGTCTGCTGTCCATGTCCATGAGTTTCTGTGTGTTTGATCTGTTCATTTGTTGCTTTTAGGTTTATATCCCACATATAAATGATATGTGATTTTCAACTTTTTCAGTCTGTCTTATTTCGCTTAGCATGATTATCTCGAAGTCCATCCACGTTATCACAAATGGAGTATTTCATCTCTTCTTATGGCTGAGTAATATTCCATTATATATATGTACCACAGCTTCTTTTTCCAATCATCTGTTGTAGGACACTTCAGTTGCTTCCATGTCCTGGCCACTGTGAAGAATGCTACTATGAACATCAGTGTGCAAATATCTTTTTGGATATGGGTTTTCAAGTCTTTGCAGTAAATACCCAGTAGAGGGATTGCTGGATCATATGTTAAATCAATTCTTAGTTTTTTGAGGAACCTCTATACTGTTTTCCATAGTGGCTGTATCAATTTGCAGTCCCACCAATAGTGTATGAGGGTTCCTATTTCTCCACATCCTCTCCAACATTTATTATTTGTCCTGTTGATTATAGCTATTCTAACAGGTGTGAGATGGTATCTCATTGTGGTTTTGATTTGCATTTCCCTAATAGCTAGCGATGTTGAGCATCTTTTCCTTTATTTGTTGGCCATTTGTATGTCCTCTAGGGAGAAGTGTATGTTCAGGTCCACTGCCCATTTTTGATTGGATTGTTTTTTGTTGTTGTTGTTGGTATTGAGTTGTATGAGTTCTTTGTATATTTTGGATATTAGTCCCTTATTGGAAGCGTTGCTTGCAAATATATTTTTCCTTTCAGATGGTTGTCTCTTTACCTTGTCAATGGTTTGTTTTGCTGGGCAGAAGCTTTTTAGTTTGATGTAGTCCCATTCATTTATTTAAGCTTTTACTTCCCTTGCCTTTGAGGTCAAATTCATAATATCTTCTTTAAGTCCAAGGTCCATGAGTTTAGTTCCTATGTTTTCTTCTATGTACTTTATTATTTTGGATATTATATTCAGGTTCTTAATCCATTTTGAGTTAATTTTGGTGTGCGGTGATAGACAACAGTCTAATTTCATTCTTTTGCAGGTGGCTTTCTAGTTTTCCCAGCATCATTTATTGAAGAGGCTTTCTTTTCTCCACTGTATGTTTTTGGCTTTTTTGTCAAAAATTATTTGCTCATATAAACATGGGTTTATTTCTGGGCTGTCGATTCTGTTCCATTGGTCCGTGTGTCTGTTTTGCTGCCAATACCTTTTTTTTTTTTTCTCTCAGCTTTTTCCACCCTTTTCTTTGTTTAAGTCTAATTTATCAATTGTTTTCTTCTAAGTATCTTGCTTTTGGCATTGAATCTAAGAACTTACTGAATAATCCAAAGTCATTACTATTTTTCTTGTTTTCTTTTAAAAATGTTATATATTTAGCTTTTATATTTAGATCTTGGAGCTATTTCATGTTAGTATTTCAGTGTGGTATGAAACAATATTTTGGCATGTGAATATACAATTTGCCTAGTGCTATTTCTTGGAAAGATGATTTTTCCTCCATTGAATAACCTTGAGACCTTTGCTGAAAAGCAATTGACTATAAATTTAAGGATTTATTTCTGAACCTTCAAACCTCTTTAGTTGATCTATATTCTTGTCCTTATGCCAGTAACACATTGTAGCTTTATAGTAAGTTTTGAAATTGAGAATTGTAAATTCTCTTTTACCGTTTTTTCAAACTTATATTCAACTTTTGAGCCTTTCTCATTATAATATATTAGGATAAACTTTTAGTTTCTTCAAAACAGCTTTCTTTGAAATTGACAAAAATTGTGTTCAACCTATAAATTAATTTGTAGAAAATTGTTATCTTAACAATCTTGAGTCTTCTATTTCATGAACATAGACTGTATCTCCATTTACTTAGATCTCCTTTATCATTATTTTAATATTTTTTTTTTACTACATAAGTCTTACAGTTTTATTCTTTTCCTTAGGGTTTTATTCATTTTGATGATATTGTGAATAGAATCATTTTCTGAATTTTATTTTCAGATTATTCTTGCTATACATAAGAATGATTTTTACATTTATATCGATATGCTTACCTGTGACCTTGATGAGCTCAATTGTTCGGACTAGTAGTTTTTTTGTGTATCCTTTAGGAATTTTTACAAATAGGATCATGTTATGCAAGTAAAGAGTTTTAATCTTTCCTTTGTAAGATGGATGTCTTTTATTTCTTTTTTTTCTCCTCCTGATTACACTGGCTAGAACCTCTACTACAATGTGAAATAGAACTTTGAGAGGAGACAATCTTTCCTGTTTCTAATATTAGATAGAAAACATTTAATCATTCAAATTATATTAATTGTGTATTTTCAATACAGGCCCATTATCACGTTGAGGAAATTTATCGGGTTTATGGAACTCATCAAAGCTAACTATTACTCTTATTCTTAGACCTCCTCGTTAAATTTCTGGTTAGTCTTCTGGTCTGGTGCTTGATTAAACTGTTATTGCAACCTTAAATTTGCTGAGATGTTGACTTTCCTCACTTGTTCGATTCTAAGATTGATATTGTTTCCTACAATGCCCTGAGTATGTTTTATTTTCCTACATGCCACTCAGAAAAAAATCAGCTCCCCCTGGCATGGAAACTGTTGCTTTTTATGTTCTTCTCTTCCCGCCAGAATTTTTCTTCTAATGGAACTGAGGAGTAGAGTTGGAGATGAGGCTAAAATGCTGTGGACTCTCTCTTATATACTGTTCAGTAATTTTTTTATAAGTAGGTCATTTTTAATTTGATATATGTCTGTGTTCAATTTTAATAACAAAATGTTTTGTTTTGGTTTTGTATTGTCAATTTTGTTCAGTTTTATCATTGTTTTTTGAGGGAGGAGATTTGCCGAGCTCCATGCTTTTGTCGTTTGTGGTTTTACATACTCCCCCACTTCATTTTATCTTTTCTTTCTTTCCTTTCTTTCTTTTTTTTTTTTTTTTTTGTAGGAGAGGTAGAGAACTTTAGACCATAAGATGAAAATTTTAAGGAGAAAGTTTCATTTTAGCTAAACATTAATGGTAGGTAGTATATGAATTCATTTAGGCTAATTCATAAGAAGAGAAGTGTACCAGAAAAGTGGACCATGGGTAAGGAATAGCAAATCTTTAGTTTGTCCAGAACGTTATTTTAAGGACCAGGTAAGACTGGCATGGTAGATTGGATTGTGCTAGTAATAGGTTTTGATTATCAAACTAAGGTTTCTGAATTTCATATCTTAGGGTGTATGAAAGAATGAAAGGATTTGAAAGGAATGACATGATCTATATGTATACCCTGGAACAACCGGGTTGGGGAGGGTGGAATAAGGGGTGAGATCTCCCTCCCTCTTGCAAATCCATATACAACTATAAACTAAAATTTGCCTTTCACATATGCAGATTCCCAACCATAGTGTTGTTGACCCTTGGGAAATGCAGGTTTGAACTATAACGGTCAATTGAAAAGTTCCTCATATAAGTGGACCTATGCAGTTCAAACTCGTGTTGTTCAAGGGTATATATAAGTGTGTGTGTGTGTGTGTGTATACATATGTGTGTGTGTGTGTGTGTGTGTGTGGGTGGGTGTGTGTGTGTATACACACATATTTTATTCCCACAATAGAAGTGATAGATTAGAGGTCAAGAAATGGAAATCCATGAAACTAGATGGTAATCTTTTAAAATAGTCCAGGTGGGAGGTAATAAGGTCTTGAGATAGTTGTGGTACAAAGGGTAAAAAGGGAGCTGCTATGAAGCTATTCTGCAAGAAGGCTTGGCACCTCGTAGTTCTGGGGTCAATAAAAGGGAAAATCAAAGAAGATTCCTAGATTTTGACCTTTAGAATTAAACAAATATATAATTAACAGAAATAAGGAGCATATAGGGTAAAAAAGTAGAAATGGTAGCTAATATTTATTGAATTCTTACTGTAATCAGCCGTTATTTGAATTTACATAAATTAGTTACTCCTCTCACAGGCCTTTGCATATATTAGAAAACTAAGGAGGTGAGATTAGTCAACTTAACCGAATTTAAATTGGTAATATGTATCAGATTTGAAATTTTAACCCCTGTCTAAATATAGATATCAGGATACAATTGGAAAAGGGAAACTGGAGCTCTATAGAGGAAGGAGAGGGTGATGATTTAAGATTGTGTCGTGTGAAGGTGAAAGTTAAAGTTGATATTGTATGGTATTGCCAAAGATGAATATTGGAGAGGAGAGAACCATTGATATATCATTGCAAATAATTTTGGGGTGGTTAAATAAACTGTCACTGAATGTTGTTCAGATGTGGACAGTAAAAAGTCCATGGATTGTAGAGATAAGCAACCCACTGATTAAATTATGGAGAGAAATTTCCTTACAGTGTGGTGCTATCAATGGAGACTCGTGTAGCAATAAAGAGTAAGTAGATGGGAAGACTGAACACGATAAGTAGAGCCTTTCTTCAGAGTTTGATGATGAAGTTATATGTACATGAATAACCAGAGTTTAGCGAAATGTTAAATAGGTATTTTTGAACTGAGTAGAAAAAATCCATAATAGGAAAATAGAGATTTATGATAGCAGTTTGGTTTAGAAAGCTGTTAAAGAGAAAGATTTGGTAAATATTGAACAATTGAGCTTTTGGGACAATCATGTTTGTTGATACAGAGAAAGAAAATTGAGGAAATTCATGGGAAGCAATTATAATCATCTCAATAATACTTAAGGCCATGGGACATTGGGGAAGTGCAGTGGAGAGATGAAAAGGTTTAGAAACACTGCTGGGATGAGTCAGTTAGGGACAATTAAAAGTATTTCTGAGTCATAGTAAGAATCAACCTGAGATTTCACAGCAAAAAATCTATAAGAGATTATATAAGACCACTTTCACGATATTCTCCAGCAATATTAGGAATCTTTCAACATAATGAAGGTCACGATTTTATAAACTATAAAATATTGTTTTATCTATTTTCATGGTTAGATATTATTTTCAGAACTTTCTTACAATTATAGGAAGTCTTGTGAGTGAATGAGCCACATGACAGGGAAAATAATTTTTTTTTGGAATGGATAGTATTATAACATTCTATTTGTTTCTGTTAAGTCCACATGTGGATATTTGAGGAGATTTGATATTTCTGGAAAAGAAAGTTGTAAGAATGGGAAGAAAAGTAAAGGATTTAAAATGTTTACAGTTATTTTCTTTTCCCTTGGGACTTTTCCTGGAGTTTATTTGTGCACAGTGAATGTCAGTCTGTTTAACAAAAAAAGATTTCCTAAGAATGTTTAAGGGACTTTATTTATCCTATGGTAATTTATAGAGTTTATTATTTAGCTCTTGGTTCTGGGACAATCAGTCTCAACATCTAAAGTAGTAAAGTGGAAAATGAATCAAATTTAAAGTCTAAAGCATTTGTTTTGTTACTAGATCTGGCTCTTAAGCAATTTCTTTGAATCATAAAATAGAGATAAAAAATACTTAAATGACTCCACAAGTTTATTGTGAGATTCCAGTAAGTGATGGATTGGAAAGCCTATATGATCTATTAAGTGATGGCATTTATTTTGAAATCCATATTCATCAGCATGTGGGCCCATGCTTGTCTAGAACTGAAGCTTCTGCTTCTTTCAAAAAGATTTTATTAGGTTGAATAAATAAAGTTCAGCACCACTGAGAAACTTTTGAAGATGAAAATTTGTTGTTTGAATTAATATTTAAATAAGTTTTAAAGTCGTCTATAAGAAATTAGTAAAATTTTAAAGATTTCAGGCTGATTGTTTCAAAAATATTACATATTTATTTTATAGAAACTTTAATTTATTGAGCATGCCTTATTGAGATGTAGTACATACATTGAAGCAATATGTTTAATTGTTATTATGTTGAATAAAACATCTTGTTATATTCATATTATTAGAATGTGCTGTAATAGCACCTGAGTTACAAACACATTTTAGGTATATGTAAGACCTGCTTAGCCTGAATGTGAACTGCGCAATATAAAGATAAATAGGCACTCAAAATAAATAGATTTTTATCTTCTCTGACCTGGGTAATAAAAGAGATTCCTCCAACTTAGATCAAACATAGCTCTATTATTTACTTAGTTATTAACTTACAAAAACTATATGTAAACATGAAGCCAAGTCCAGTAAATATATGTATCTCCATCTGTGATCGTTCTTGCACTGAAGATTTTATTCCAGTAGAATAAGATGTGTACAGTCTAGAGTCAGAGTTGGTAGTGGCACGTGTTCATACCAAAAATGCTTGAAGAAGAACTCGATTCTGCTCATGTAAGCAAGATTTTTTTTCTTCTGCTATGATTATCCTGGAGTAATTACCATAGTAAACGCTGTGGTACCACTAACACCCACATAGTCATATCCTTCTGTTTATGTGAAAAGCAGCACCGATGAGTTGGAACTCAATTTTTTACATGAATACATTATTCAAAAATGTGAACACAGCTAAAATTTTATACCATAAACTTGAAGATTATAATTTTTTTCAATTGTTTCAAAACAAGCTATGTAAAAGGATATGAGAGAAAATTTTTAATAAAGGTTAGATCAGTTTGTAACCTAGTATTTGTACATATTTTGACTCTCATTTTTATTATCTTTTATTTGTTTATACCTAAAACTTCCACTATATATGGAATTTCACTATTATGTTTTAAAAATAGAGCCGTATGATACAGCTTAAGTTTGTGGCTAGCATTTGGAAAACAAGTTATTTTTGAGCCATACATATGTATGACAAAGTCGCAGATTTGGTACATTAATTAATATTAATATTATAGCTCATACAAAACTTCTCAGATTCTACTGAGACACAGACTCAGCTCTAATTCTTAAGACTTGGTAGTAGTGAGATCAAGTCCTAGTTAAGTCACATTCTTTACTAGCTCTGAACCTGTAGATTTTAACTCTGTATAAGCCTTAATCTCCCCATCTGTAAAATTAATATAGTAATAATAAGATGACATTTAAAGTTTAGTCTTTGAGAGTAAGGTTTTTTTTTTAAATAAAAATTAGAAAACAATCATGAAAGCAAATGTTACACAATAGATACTCAGCAACTGGTAGCTATGAAAGATCATCATCTATCATCATATTTCTGATGAACTACTGAAAATAAATGAACTCATGCATAAATGAACATTAAAGTAATAATAATAAGTTTTTTTCTTGTATTTAATAGGGCAATGTTTCAGAGCTTTAAAGTTTCTCCCAAGAGGGGCTTACTATTTATAGAGAATTGAATTAGTATTCCCCCGTCTATATGAGCCTTTCCAAAGTATTTTGGAACCTGGATTGCTTTTAAATAGACTTTAATGTCCAGAGATTGGGTCAGTCCACAGTCTCTTCTTGTAGCACACACATGTACACACATGCAATGCGTAACTAGTAAAGCTACTGGTTATTCTGTACTTCAGAATATATGTTATATATGTTTGATATTCTTTTCTACCTAAAATTCAATATGATAGTAGCAACATCATCAAATCAGCAAAATCATCACAATAACTAATATCAAGTAAATAAAAGCTTATTATGTAGCATATCTCCATTCTTCACATGTATTAACACATTTAATCCTGGCAGTCCTATAAAGTAGTAGTATAATTGTTCAAATTTGACACAGGAAACTTTAGGCACACAGAGTGAAGTAAAGTGGCAAAATGCATATATTATTAAGTACAAGACAGGATTTGAAATCAGGCAGGCAGGCTCTAGAGCCCTTTGCTATAAATGACTTTCTATAGCTTAATTAATACCATTAACAATTATAAATCCATGTTCTTTTGGTCAAATAAAAGAGTTGTGTAAGATTCTGTTATGATCATTGACTACGAGTGATTGTAATTAGCATATTATTTTTTGGATTGGAAAATATGATAACCAGGCATTTCTTGATGGAAAGATCATATTTGAATTCTCTCCAAAATATTTTAACGACTTATTTTTAAGGTCTAGATAAGTTATCAGAAAGTCATATAGGATAACATTTCATTTAAACTTCTCTATCAGTTTTTCTCTAACTAAACTAAACACCTTAACTGACATCTCACCATTGAAGATGTTTAGGTGGAAAATAAGCATATGAAAAGATGCCCCACATATTATGCCATCAAGGTTATACAAATTAAAACTACTACCCACCTATTTGAGTGGCCCAAACGTGGACCACTGATAAAAGCAAATGCTGCAGAGGATGTGGAACAACAGGAACGCTCATTCCTTGCTGGTGGGAATGCAAAATGATACAGCTACTTTGGAAGAGACTTTGGCAGTTTTTTTAATAAAAACTAATTACAGAACTAACTACATTCTTACCATAAGATCCTGAAGTTGTGCTTCTTGTTATTTACAAAAAGGGGTTGGAACTTTTTCTTTCCTAGTAATCTTTCAATTAAATAGTTAATTTCTAATTTTATGATACCTCAGAAATAATCGTCTAATAGGATTGTGCTATCAGAGATTATCTAGTTTAAATCACTAATTTTACATTTCAGGAAAATTAAGCCTAGGAGAATAACTGTCACCTAAAATCATGTAGTTAATTAGAGACATACCAGAGATTGTTACCCCTCAGTGAGGAGGTGTTTAAATTGGAACCAAGGAAATAAAGTTTCAATTCATACTGAGAAATAATAACACTCAGTGATTACAACGCAGACTTTATGGAAAGAATGTCTGTTTAAAATACCCAGCACCATCACTTACTAACTTTATGAACTTGACAAAAATTTTCATTCCTGAATCTCATCTATGAAATGGAAATAATAATATTTCTTACCTAGGAGATCTATTTTGAGGATTAAGTGGGGTAGTAAATGTAAAGCATTTATACTAATACCTGGCACAAAGCAGTTTGTTTTTCAATGTAATTTATACTCATTGTAGGAACTTTTGTAAAATACGAAATAATAAGAAATAGAATGAATCATTGATAATCTTAATTCCTAAAACTATTAGCTATATACTTGAAGATTTTTCATTTTAATTTTTCATTCCATTTACATTCTGTTTTTCATTTATGTTTTTAAAATTTATTTTGCACAATTAGGCTTAGAAATCTGATTTGTGGCAACATAGAGGTCTAGCTATCATAAATTCCATTTGTTAAAAAATATCTAAAAATACCCAAACAAGGCAAAACAACAACAAAAACTAAACATCTTTTTAATGTATGAATGTGTTTTCAAGAAAATAAGGAATTCAGTTGAGTTCAGGGTCTAAGCCATATGACAAATGAAGAGAATTAATTAGTGCCGAAGATGTCACTTGGCCTGGGGACATCTACATTTAGATTCTGACTGGTCTGGAGATTTGCTTTTGATGGTCTTTGGCATATGTGTGAAAAGGTTTGGGTCTCTGCAGTTAGGAGTCTGTTCTCTGGATGCATAAAGCTTGAATACAAAGAGGGCTATAATCAAGAGCAAATTAAAACAAACAAACAAACAAACAAACAAAAATTAAAGACTACAGAGAATAAAGGAAATCTATCTCAGCCTGGATGAGGTGGAGGATCCAAAAATCTCTTGAGAATTCATGAGAATTCTGATGTAGAAATAGAGCCTTAATTTATGCTATTCACATGGTACAGAGAAAAAGGAGGCAAGAATAAACTTAAAATGAACCCAGAGTTAGTAGTGTTTCCAGTTATTTTTTTTACAAAAACAAAATCTTTCTGGAATATTATGTTTTCAACCCAGGCTCATAATGATTACCGCAGAGAGAAGACCAAACAATATAAGCACAATCACATAATACAGTTACAAAATACACAAAGAAACAAGAGACCATGGGTAAGAAATTATAAAGCAAAATGTAAAATAAATATGATTAATATGTTTAAATAAGTAAGATAGTCAAAATTATTAGTAAAAGCATAAGATCCTCAAAAATGACTAGATGAAATTAGGAAAATAAACTAAACAGAAAACAAAACATAAAAAAAAACAACTTCTGGAAATAAGAAAAATAATATTTGAGATAGAAACTCATTGGAAAGATAGCAGAATAAGCACAGCTGAAGAGAAATATTGAAAAATTGGTTCTCTGAACAGAAACAAAAATGAAAATGTGTGTGTATGCTTAATATATATATGTTTATTATAAGTTTTACTGATATAAATATATGTAGCGTACAATTTACAAATAATAAAATATTATTTATTACTTTAGTGCATATACCATATCACCAGTTGATTCTCACAGAATGTCTTCATTTTATCAAACTCTCATATACATAAATCAACCTATGATCAAGTGATGTGGCATCCCAAATCACTAACTCTTTATACAATAAAAGTATTATAATTTAGTCTGATATGTAACCTATTGTTAAGGAATTTCTCCCTCTTATAAAATTTGTATTCATTTAACTGAAAATCTTTTCAACTTCAGTAGATACAACACACTTTTAGGTTTAATCTGCATTTTTTATATTTTCTCCATTACTTTCTTAAACCTAGATAAACAACAAAAAATTAAATCAAAGTTTATGTTTACTGAATTCCATCAATGTAAATATTCTCATCATAGTTAATTTCAAGTTATCAGTATGATGTCACTTAACAGAGTTAGGAAAAGTGTGCAGTAACACATCATTGTGTAATTTTATATAGTAATATATAGTATTTCTATCACATAGATACAGATAAAATAACATCTAAGAACATAGTTAATAATAAAATAATTGGGAACATGAGAGCATTGAATTTATTATCTTTGTCTTTAATATAATGTATGTAATTGAAAGTTTATATAATTTAAGTTTTAATAATGGCTGTATTTAACTACTGCTTAATAAATTCTCGAAAAGAGAACAATCTACTGTCACTAGGCAGGTAAGAGCATGGTGCCAGGCTTCTGCTTTTGTCTGTCATTACTGGGCAGTTTCTATTTATTTGCTCCAGAGTTCTCCTAAGAAGGATGGGAGAGTAAGAGAAGGTATTGGTTGTGCAAGATTAAGAAGGAGACTGGAAATTTCACACTTCTCTGTTCATTAACTTTTAGTAAATATATATATTTTTAATTTAATTGTATTATTAGTTTCAAGTATATAGTACAGCAAATATTTTTTATTTCATATACGCCTCCCCCGCCCCCTAACTCTCACGGGACTCATGCTTCCCAGTGAGGATTCTCAGGGGTTCTCTGAGGGCACCTTGGATATCTTATTGTTCCTCTTTTTGCAGGCATTTAAATGGAGACTGCTTCTATTCTGTTAAGTCAGTTGCTGCTACTGCAGTCTTTCCAAATTACTTGAAATCTTGTATCTTATTTTAGATCATTTTTTTCATTCCTTTTTGTTACCATTTTCTCTATTCTTATGCCATTAATAGTGGAGTGGGAGGTGGCTACTGGAGGGGTAAATTTAATAAATTCCTAGTGTCAGTACTTCCATATGTAGTCAGAAATATCAACAGATAGTTCTTAAACATTTGTCATGATCCTAGGGCTCACCAAATATAATTAAAACTGAGAAAATACAGAATATTGAATATATATATATGAATGAATATATATATATATATATATTCTCTTAGGTGTGCTAAGAAAAAGAGCAATCCTATATCTTCAGATATGCAAAATTTATAGGCATCAGAGTCTAAGGATTTGATAAGGTCTAATCCCCTGGGATGTTAATAAATATTACTGTGGTGTCAGGTACTCCATCTTAGTATGTACATCACATAAAATCATTTCTAACCTTCTCAGTACATTCATCATCTTGTATATTGCTGTAAATCATTCCCACTGAACTACTTCAAAATGTTTTACATGTAACACCCCTAGGTATTCAATTAGGCACTGGGATTTGCGGAAAGGTGTCGAATGTAAAGGGAGAAGAGGTAGAAAATGGAATTGGATATAACATGCCTCTTGCTGTCAGGCACAATTTCTTTTCCTCAAATAGCCAGAAAGCCTGTTACAGGTTTCTAACGATATATAAAGAAGGTGATGAATGGAAAAAGACATAAGCCTAGTAGTGTGTTCTAGACATATAAAAATTAGATTTTTTTGAAATTTAATAACTGAGTACTAAATTACTAAAATAACCGAAAGGCATATTTTAAAAACTATATTTTCTATTCTTATTTATTTGGAAGAACATTGAAGATAAATAAGAGTGTAGGCGTTTATTCACAATAGCACAATAAAAGTAATTATACCATTCTTCACTTCAGCTTTTCCTAAATTTGAATGTAATGCTTGTAGGAATCTAGTTGAAAAGTAGTGTTAGACTTATTTCTAAGTTCAACTGGTTACAACACTGTGATAAATACACTTTCAAACTTGTAATATTGCCCAATTTCACATTGTGGAATCGAGTCATTTTTCTACTGCTTTGTTGATATATATTTAGAGTGGACAGACATCTTTCAAAATGACTACCCTGATGTTTGTGTAACTCATCTTTCCATCTTTATGAATCATCCCATCCCTGTATACATCTGTGTTGCACGTATCATGAATTACTTAGGAGTTCTTAGAATCATTATTATTTTATACTTAGATTTTTTTTTTCACTTGCAAGTGGACTTGTTCTCTCTGCAAGAACAATTTTCTCTCTTTTACTGTCCTATTAGAACCGTCTTATTCTTTAATAATTGTTCAAATGCTATTTTCTTTAGGTAACCTTTCCTATATAACAATTCTTTCCTTAACCTGATGTGTTTTCCTGCGGATTCCTCCTTTTGGTTTTTCCACAGCATCCTTTGCTTAATGCTGAACCTATGAATCTGTATTGTAGTTAGTTATTTTCTTGGTTCTAACCCACTAAACCCTTTAGGGCATGGATTGTGTCTTCTCTTTATTCTTAACAAAAAGGAGGTATTCGTTAACATTAATAGTTAGGTAATTTCCTCTAATGAGGTATTTTGTTCTGATAGAATTAGGCATTGATAAAAGAGCGAGGTGGGAAGAAAATACATTACAGAAGGTGGAAAAATTATTGTTATTCTGCACAAGTTTACTAAATTAGTCTGTTTTAACTATAATCCAGTTGGAGATGATATCCATGTGGGAAATTAAGGTACTCAGTGCATTGTAATTGTGAACTGAAGTAGAAGAAAAGTTTATGTCTGATGGGATATCACACTCCTGGAAGGAAATACTTCCCTCTTTTTTATATAGTGAATAATAAAGGTATAAAGCAAGAAGAGATTTTTTTCTCTCTATTTTTCACTTTTTCCTATCTCTTGTTCTGTCTTTGTTAAGTAATGAGTTCTAAAATGTTCCTTAAAGTCCACAAGATTTGAAGGGTTTTAATAAAAGCTCTAGAGGTAAGTGTAACCAGATCCTGTTTATGGAACTCACAACAGGGTCAGTGCATTGCCAGATGGAAGAGTAGATAAGATAAATAATGAGCAGATTTTGTGAATATTATCAAATCTGATTTTAAATCCCAAAATCTTTTGCCTAAATTGGTATATGTGGATTTCATTTAGTTGCAAGAGAGAATGTTAAAAAATACACATTCCTGAATAAATGTTTTGGTAACTTTTCAAAGATATTAGATATGCTTGATTTTTCATTTAATTATTTCTGCCCAAGAAAACACTTTATGTTGCTCTGGTCATCCACAAATAATATGTCTTGACATTTAAAATCTGAAGAGTAACTAGATTTTAATAATCATTAGAAATAATGAATGCTTTGTTCTATCGAAGATTTACTTCCTCGATGTTCAGAATTTGAAATACTTTATATGTGTTTATTGTTGGAAAGGTCATTCAAGTTTGAGGAAATCTAAACATGACCTTAAAATTTCCACCTTTTAGCATCCATGCGAGTATAATTAGTTGTTATTGTAATTTGATTATTATCACAAATAATTAGAGAATACTTTCCTTGATAATTCTTAAAGAAAAAAAACTATTTGTCTATTTATGTTTCCTTTTAAAAAGTTTTGAATTTTGTATTATGGCTCCTTCCTTAACATTTTTTTTCCCTTAGGGATTCAAATACCATGACTGCAACTTGTACATTGAAAATAATTTACACACCTACTAAGTAGATTTGATTAACATTTTCACAATGTTCCTGGCATGGCAGAATGATTTTAGAAATCAGTTTAATTCATTCCCTAGTATCTATAGCAAAGTAACATTGAGTACTGCCAAGACAGTATAAGAAGAATAAAAAGTAACTGAGAAGGACATCTGAATTGATGAGAAAGATGAAACAATAACCCCCCTACATAGCTAACCTATTCAAACTTTGCTTTCTAATAGCTTTATGAAAACACACTGATATTTGGAAAATTGGACTGCACCTAAAATGGCAAGTGGTACAAATTAGGACTCCTGGGAGGAACAGCAAAATAACAAACCGAAAAAAGTAGAGAGAAGGGAAGAGGCAATTTTTCATTTTATATTAGGTATCAGCAAATTTTATGTTAAACTATGTGTTGTTACTAAATTCTCACTTTCTAATTTCTTTCTTATTTTTTCAGCGTCCATAAATAAAGTTTTATTGGAACACAACTAGGCCGATTTACTTTTATACCTTCTTTGTCTCTTCTATTTTCCACTATTCTTTTTTTTAATTTTTAAAAATTTTTTATTTTTTATTTATTTAATTTTTAGATGAGACAACCCTTGGTTGACCTCACAGATTGCAAGGACCTTGTCAGTTTACAATCCCTTATTTTTAAAAAAAATTTTTTATGCCTATAGCACCTGGTCTTCCTAGGTGGTCTCCCATCCAAATACTAAAAAGGCCCGACCCTGCTTAGCTTCCAAGATCAGATGGGATCAGGCTTGTTCAGGGTGGCATGGCCATAGATAATTTTCTACTATTCTTGAGCTAACCATTATTTGTGATATGATAGAGAGAAAATAACAGATTAAGTTTTGTGACCCAGAAAATCAATTATCAGTGATAATGCCTATATTATCTGCAAGTTTGATGTTTTGGAGAGAGCAAATAACGATTTTTGGTATAGCATATGTCTGATGTATTTACATTTTCAGTATATCAGAATATCCATAGATTAAATTTTAGGGCATAATAACCATATTTATTAAAAGGCTAAAAAAAAAAAAAACCACTACTAGATGTTCTAACCTAACTAAAGTACTTTGAATAACACAAAGATTATCCAAATATTTTGCCAAGTCAGCTGCATTCTACTAACTTCTTTTTCTGACACTGGGGAATATTGGCATTGTCATTACATGAATTCACCATAAAGATGATCACTTTTACAAAATTGGAAATTTGGTGAACTGAAACACATGAGCATGAGTTTCCTCCTCATCTCTCTGCTTTTACCATCATCTACAGTATTATAAAAGGACAAAAGAGTCTTATGTTTTATTCATTCACTACAGATTTTTTAATTTGCATTTTTAGTGTTTTCCAAGGTGAAGGATAACAGAAGTGTGGCAGAGCTGAACATTGTAACTTTATTGTTCTTAGGGTCCTCTTAAAACTCTCAAAAAACATATCTGCCATAAAGTACTGCGTTTTTAACATCCCAAGTTACTAGCACATGTGCCATTTCCCTGTTTAAAAAAATCATATTTTATTCGAGTACAACCAATAAGTCTCCTTATGATGCTACAAAGATAAGGCGGTAGGAGCAGGAACAATCTTCAGGAGGAAATACAGATAGGCAGCTAACACTGATAAACATTTTAAATCATTACTTTGGTAAACAACAATTTGTGGAGATATAGACGCAGAAAATGAAGATAGTCAAAGCAATGTTTGGGGCACAGATGTTCATGTACTTAAATAAGATGGAAGAATTTTAGAGGCAGGGAAATATCTCAGAGGAAAGTTAAAAACAAACCAAACCAAACCAAAAATACACTAGCCATAACACATCTTGTTTTTTCAGACATTCCAGATTATACTGAAACATTGCTGACCTTGTATTTCAGTATAAACAACAATATCTAAAATTGAATTTTAATATATATGCATTCTTTCATCTCAGGTGAGAGAGAGAGAGAGAGA
>NW_006434897.1:3963947-3964688 GCF_000325575.1 Pteropus alecto
GGTGAGAATACTTAATTGTTTTGAGCTACTATGTTTGGTTGGAATCTGAGCCAGAGTCTGCACAGGTTAAAAGAAACAGTGGTAAAGATCCTCAGGCACAAACACTTTTCATTTAGTACCTCAGAGTAAGCAGAACATTTGATTAAGCAGCACTTCCAGTTGACTTCAGGCCTTTGTTTTCTAATGATGATGGCTAAAGGAAGGTAGCAATGTTTGTTTTCGCGTACCCTTGAAACTAAGATAAGTTTTCAGTTGCCCTTAGACACCAGATGTTTGTAAGCTGGATGTACTTGTATCTTCACCACTGAAATTTTATTTATTTATTATTTTTCCATCAAATTTAAATATAAAATCATCTTGCTCGTTATTTCCCATGAGCTTCTTAGAGATTTTAGGTGTTTTTTAGAAAGCCTTTTTTGCTTTTTTGCTTAAGGATTTGGAGTTTGTGAGTATTTTGTTTTTATTTTAATTGCATTAGAAGATATTGTAGAAATTAAATAAAAAATTGTATGTGTTTACTATGTACCTTTAGGAAAGAAAATACATTGAAACAATTTAAAATATTCTTATAAAAATTATCCAAAATATCCAATGTTTTAACTAGTTTTTATTCTAGAATATGCAAAATATTCAACACAACATTTTTGAAGTACATTTTCAATTATTGAAAATGATCTTCAATATCTCAGTAATTTCAGGTCCATTATATTGCTACCAATTAATCCAGAGAAATATTTTAGT
>NW_006434897.1:3970536-3977415 GCF_000325575.1 Pteropus alecto
TTATTTATTTATTATTTTTCCATCAAATTTAAATATAAAATCATCTTGCTCGTTATTTCCCATGAGCTTCTTAGAGATTTTAGGTGTTTTTTAGAAAGCCTTTTTTGCTTTTTTGCTTAAGGATTTGGAGTTTGTGAGTATTTTGTTTTTATTTTAATTGCATTAGAAGATATTGTAGAAATTAAATAAAAAATTGTATGTGTTTACTATGTACCTTTAGGAAAGAAAATACATTGAAACAATTTAAAATATTCTTATAAAAATTATCCAAAATATCCAATGTTTTAACTAGTTTTTATTCTAGAATATGCAAAATATTCAACACAACATTTTTGAAGTACATTTTCAATTATTGAAAATGATCTTCAATATCTCAGTAATTTCAGGTCTATTATATTGCTACCAATTAATCCAGAGAAATATTTTAGTAAATAATAGTTTTAATATATTGTATCTGGTTCTGTCATGTGAACATAAATTTATGAATATTACATTTGCATAGGGACTTTATGAATATGTCATATTAGAGAGTTGATGAGCACCTTCTGTTTTCTGAAAAAAATGGATTGATAAGAATGCATTAAAAATTGGAGGATGATGTTGAAAACTGATGTTTGATTAACCATGAATTGGACAACCTCAGGGTCTTAAACAGCTCCTTTATCATATAGTATACAAATAACTGATTGTAAGACTATTGAATAATTTAGGGACTATTTAAAATTAGCTTATACCAATTTTGACTGTTAGAACCATAGAGTTTGTGAGCCTGCTTAATCCTGTTTGAATTACTATTTCGTTGAAGATTATTAATCACCAGCTGCCATCACGCGGTGGCAGGGTTCCAAGGCAGCACTCTGAGGACTCCTCTGTTCATCTCTCTGTCCCAGGGTGACATAGTGTAGAAGCCTTTTTGGCTTCTTTGCAAAATAACACCATTGTCTCTAAAATGTGTATGTTATCACCAAGTTTAAAGTCCGAAGATGTTCGGGGGATGGGGGGAGAATCCACAGCTATTTTATCCAGAACAACTAAGTTGTTACCCAATGATACTGTTTGTTGAGAGTCGCATGGATTCAGGGAAAGATAAAAACCCAAACTCGCCCAAAAAACAGCTTCTTAGCACTTCAGACCTCTTTGCTCACCCTCTACCCATCCATCACCCAGGGATATATTTCACAGAGTCACATGGTGGTAGGGGATAGTGTGGGAAAGAGAAAGACTTTGGCCTTTGAATCCTGTAAATTATTCAGTTGTATATTCTAGTGGTTTTCATGTCATCAGACTTCAGCATACTGTGAAATGGTGACATGTCAAAGGTTGCATTATTGGACAATAATGCTTCTTTGTAAAGTGTGTAAGCTCAGCTTCCAGTGTCCCCTGCCAACATTGCCAGATCCCAGGACAGGTGCAAATTTGACTTCACACATCACAATTGAACAAGCTGAGACTGAATATTACCTGACTGTGTTTAAGTTTTCACTTCTTTTGCTGTCTGCTTTCTTACCTCTTCTTAGAATTTTTTAGTTTATTTTTTAGAGTAAAAGAAATTTGGAAAACTTTATAAACTCAGGTTCTAAAACTTTTCATAATTTCTCAATTGTCAAACATGTTCTAAAAATATCCTAATAACCTAATAACTTAATTTTGGTTCTTATGAAAATTAAGTCATAATTAGTTGAATTTCATATATATTTACATTTAAAATTATATCATTTTCAAAATTTATGTTCTCTAATGTTATATAAATATGAAACTATCATTTTAGTTTTATCCTCATATAATGTTTTTAAATAACTGACTTTCAAAATGTTTGAATTAACTAACATAGAGCAGACAAATATTTAAAATAAAATCTCTGTGGAGATTTAGTTTTATGTTATAATCTGCTGTGTTTTAGTAGCTTTTCAAATTGCATTTTCACCTAAGAATCATGCTGGAACTGTTTTAACAAATTCAATAAGATGAACAAAAAGCATGATGGGAAGAGGTTATAAGCAGTATACAGAATAAGGTATGGCTTGTTAGCTCAAAACAGAAAAAAAAAAGTCTAGTTTTAGTTTTAATAAACAATACTTGCTATTCAACAATACTTTTCATTAAATTCTTGGAGTTGTGTTGTGAATATATTGACATAATTAAAAGGAGACCCCATTACTTGTAGTTGTGTTTTTGGTGGAGATATGGGTTTAAGATCATGTGAATTTCTATTATGAAGGGGATAAATTCATTTGGATTTCTTGAATCTGTTGATTGTTGTCTTTTTGGCATGTCTGGAAATTCCTTCAAACCCTACCAGTGCTCCATTCTTGCTCTTTTCTATGTCTAGAACTTGGCATAGATAGGTGATTTTGACATATTCACTTGATCATACATATCTCTTAACCTCTCTTTTTTATTTTCTCTCTCTTTGTCCTATACTGTCTCACAATACAAATTCGCTAGTTATGTATAATTTGCTCTTCGACCCAACCATTGAGATTTTTATTTCAAATACTATTTTCTTCATTTGTAGCAGTTCTTTTTCATACATGTGTCTTTATTCATATTATCAACACTTTTTTTCTTAAAATATACTTATTGTATATTCTGTTTTTCATTGTTTTTATTTCTGAATTTTTCACATCATTATTCTTGTCTTTTTTTCAGCTGGCTTTCACTCATGGTGCTTTATTTCCATATGTGTTTTATAATTTTTTTCTTAATGTTAGCTGCTCATTTTTCTTGAACTGTTACCTATGAAATTCCTTGGTACATGAGATTTAGAAAAATTTTCTTTGATTTTGTCAGAGATCTGAAAGTGCCCATGAAAATTGACTGCTTTATTTATATACTTATCATGATATTTTTTTCTGGAACCCAAAGAGAACCCAGACTCTTCTGTGCCCATATGAATTCTGGCTTATGATTTTGAATTCTCAGGACAGATTTTTCTTTTCCTCTGCTTTGAGCCAGTTTTCAAGAAGGAAGGATGGTAAGTGTATTTCTAGTTCACTTGTATACTGAGAATGCAAACTTCTGGTGTCCCAGGATTAAGAGTCCATAAAAATCGATACTCACAGTAACTGGCTTGACAATTATCTTTAAGGTAAAATTCACTTCATGGCTTCATGTAACTCTGTGACCCACACCATCAGTCCCTAGCCTTTGTGTTTGCTTACTTTCTTGCCAAATCATGTATATACTCAAGATTTAAAAAATAGATGTTTTATTCAGTATTACATATATATGTATATGTATATGTAATACTGAATAGATGTTTTATATATATATATAGATAGATAGATAGATATTATTTATAGTCAGACTGGATATCTCATCTGCCACATTGTAATACATGAAAATGATTATTTTAATGACTATGGAAGAATGAAGTAGAAGGATTAAGGACATTAACTCCCATAGATCTTTAAAACACTGATCATTTATTTGCTGCTTCTTTGGAGGGCAATCAGCCCTGACAGCAGGTTTCCAGCTGAAACACCTGCTTTTGTTCTAACATGAGTAGAAGGAGTAGTTTAATGATGCTAGTTCTAATTATTTTCCTTCCTAGTATGTATTTCCTTCCTAGTATGTATTTGTTTCCTAGTTAAAAGAGTTCATGTTTTTAAAAGAGACCAAAATTTGGTAATATTATTATTCTAATTCCAGCTAAGGTAACATGGGAAATAGAAGTTCTTAGGAAATGTGAATGCAAGTTAGCAATTTATACAATAAACACTACTGCTCTTCATTTGAAGATAGTTTTAGAGCTCTAATATCAAAGTTGTTTTTATTATCTCTTGACATGTATAGCTCATATAATATTTTATTGTAATGCCTAGTGTCATATTTTTAGATTTGTTGAAGCTTAACTGATTTCATATTTATTTTCAATTTATTGAAAGTTTTGATAATAGATGGATGATGTGTTTAAAATGAATCTTTAAAATATAAAACCTGGGACTCTTGCTTGTGTTGCTCACATTTTAGTGTTTACCATACTAACTCAATGTTGAAGTGTCCGAGAAAACCTCTGGAACCAAGAAGTCTGGATTTGATTACTGTTTTTACTGCATACCTGCCATGTGACTTTGGGCTTCCCGTACCATCAGTACTTAAGTTCCCTCATTTTGAAAATGAGACGTACTAGTACTTATAAGGAATAAAAGAATTAATAGATGTAAAACACTTATAAATAGTTAAATGTAAGCTGTTCTCCAAATAACTTTGATGTTCTTGCTGACTTCTCAGTAGCAAGGATCTTATAAGTAATAACTAATTCAAGAGTTTTAAGCAAAATAATTACATGACGCTCATAAATAGGGAAATAAAGTAAAATAATAAAATTTGCTTGAGATATACAAATAATGATAAACAGATAGGACTCATAAAATAAATGAAAAGATGAAATTTAGCATATATCTAAAAGGGACATTTGTTCTTTTCAGTCTCAAAGAAGTTTAATATTTGCATTCGAAGCATCCAGTATTCTTAAGAAGTAACAATTCTTCAAATTTTGTATTATTAATTTTAGTTCTGTTTGCTTTGTTTTCCTGTAAATAAAATATTTATTACAAAATATGATAAATTATATATATTTTGATTTCTAAATATATTTCTATTATTATATTTCTTTAAGGTCACCAGGAACAGATTTTTGCAGTCATATTTTATAACTATTCATAATTTATTTTGCTTTCCTAGTCCAGTTAACTTTTTATGACTCCAATAATAGCATTTTATGATTATATTTTCAATTTGTAAAGCAGACAGTAATGAAATTCTTCCCTCTTAATTTCCTAGGAATCACTTAATTTTAGAATTTGTCAATAACTGGTGCTCTCTAGAGAGATTTTATGTACTTGAAAAGTGGAATCTATTTTAATTTCCATTGCCTATCCAAACCAGCATCTCTAAAATACAGATTAGGGCTATTATTACTTTTCAGAGACTATGTTTATGATTTCTTTTAGTTAGTGTTAAAACAAATAAAGATTAATAAAATTGATTTATTATTCTTGTGTTCTTGCTTGAGGTGCTTTATTTTTCTAACGGTGTTGTAATAGAACAACATAAATGCTACAAACCTGAAATTCAGAGAGATGTAGCTTCAAGTTCTGTTCTGCCATTTGTAACCTGAGAGATTTGAATGAGCAATTTAATATCTGCGAAGCTCTATTTTCTCCTCCTGTACAATATGAAAATAGTCACATAGAATTATGATAACAACTATCACATGAAGATATAAAATTAAATTATATATGTAAAACACCTAGAACAGTATCTGATAATTAATAGTTTTTGTAATAATAATTATATATGTCTAAATTTGGCAGTTAGTAATTGTTAAAATCCATGTGTGTATGTGTATATGTAAAATTGAGAACTTTCTCTATGGCCATGCCACCCTGAACAAACCTGATCTCGGAAGTTAATCAGGGTCGGGCCTGGTTAGTACTTGGATGAGAGACCACCTAGGAAGACCAGGTGCTATAGGTGTAAAAAATAAAAATAAGGGATTATAAGCTGACAAGATCCTTGTAATCTGTGAGGTCAACCAAGGCTTGCCTCACCTAAAATAAATTAATAAATACATACATACATACATACATGAAATTGAGAACTTTCTATTTTTTCTGACAAATGCCTCTGCTGATACAGAATTTAAAACACACTTAGACTCAGATGTTTGTAAAAATATCTATAATGGCATATGAAATACAAAATACATATTTAAGCACATTAATTGTTCCTAACCCTCAAGTAATATTAGCTACTTCTAAAATGTTTTCATTTTCATAAACTGTTACCCAAAGTGTGCTATCAGAACCCTAGGTTGCGTGCTCTGTTAAAAAAACAAAAAAACAAAAAACAGGTACCACCCACCCCACAAAAAAGAAGGAAATGCTGCCTATAGTATGCCAATTTAAGAGATTCATTCACTTGGTCTCTTGTAAAAGTTCTTAAGAATTGTGATTTTAAAGAAACCTTTTAACATTAACTTCAAACACAAGGTTAACAAGATTTAAAAAAAAAAAAATGAGCCATTTTTTTTTCTGATGTATTTATCAACATTCTGCTGAAGGAATGTTCCACTCAATAAACTGTATGAAATGGTGCTATCCAATTGCACAAAAAATGAATGTTAACCCATAGATCAAACTGAAATGTGACACTAGAGATCGAATTTGGAAGAAATTACATAGAGGCAAAAGCCTCAAAAATAACTAAAAGCAAGGAATCTGTGCTCAGATTATAGAATGTAATAAAATAAGGTCTGATAGTTAAGTAATTAAATTTTTCAGGGAGGGATATCAAAATGACAGCTAAAAATAAAATATGGAAAATGGAAGGATGAATTACGAGTAACCCATTGAGAGTAAAAGAGGATTTAACTGGTAAATCTCTTAGTGTCCTTATATGTATAATGAAGGAATTAGACAACATGGCCTCTATCAGATTCTTTTGAGCATTTACAGTCATAATTCTAATATAAAAAATGAGGAAGAAAGGTATTTTCATCCAATATTTTCCCCAAATATTTACATATTACATGATACTTTTTTATTTATAATCACTTTAATAAGTGCTATTAAATTTGAATCTAATAAATGCTATTAAATTATTCTCTCAGTTATTAAAATGAAGAATATATGCACCTAGAGAGGAAGGAAGGAAGGTCGAGGGAAGGAAGGAAGAAGGAAGGGAAGAAGAGAAGGAAGGAAAAACTTGTCTAAAATTTTATAGCTAGAACACTGTCACCGGAGTTCTAATTTTATGTTTCTTCCTCTATTCCACATTTATTCTCATTAGTTTCTTTGGTGGATCAGAGACATGAGGAGAGTTCTTGGTATTGTGGAGAGGAACAAACCTAAACTTCTTAATTTCAATGACAGC
>NW_006434897.1:3977453-3988225 GCF_000325575.1 Pteropus alecto
AATAAACATGAAGTCCTTTTTATTATCAAATTTAAAAAACAATTTGATTGTTTATTTGTAATATATGATTTCAGTTTGAAAGATATTTCAAAGTGAGTGAAATTTGAACAAAATTGAAGTCTTCATTTGATGATATATTTGATCTAATGAAAAATTGTCTTTTATAATGACAGTGTATTTTTCTTAAAACTTATGTATTATATATAATATAGATATTAATGAATTCCTATATACACTTGCTTAAAAGAAACCAGGTGTTATGATATTTATAGTAGTTATGATGTTAAGCATAATTTGATACCTGTGCATGTGCCCACATATGTACACATCCACATAAACTTATTTAATTCACTGGCTTACGAATGCATTAAGAACTTTACGTTAGATACAAACAAATATTATTGTGAGAGCCAGAAATCTAAACCTAGATCTTAGTTGATATTTGTACATGGTTAAAAAAATTATAGAATATGTTCCTTTTATAAGAAGATAGTCCTGGCATCGACGATAACCTGCAGAGATGCTTGATTTTAGATAACATTGACTTCATTGAAAAGAGATTTGACTTTCTGTAAGTTTTGTAGCCATGAATTAGTAATTACAGGATACACATATAAATAAATAGCATAGTTCTACTAAAGCCCACTTTAGTAGAACTATGGAAATAGTTCTAGTGGAAATAAAGAATACACAGAAATACGTGTATTTTATTTATATCTATATCTGTGTAATGCACATATATTCATACATATTTACACAAATTTTTCAAATTGATATCAATATGTTTACCTAAACTAATAAATAAGTTGCATTTCACTAAAATAGAAAATATAAAATATTTGGAACAGAACCTCAAAGCTTCTCAAGAAATTGTTTATAGATTATGAAGCAACTAGGAGCTGTGGAGCAGAAACTTTCATTTTTATTCTGCTCCTGTATTTGCCAGCTTTTAGTATTATGGCTATTAATGTTTATAGATGTTATACATTTTTATGGTAATCGTTCAGCTTTCTGTTTGGTAACAAGGTAGACTTGTGTTTCTTGAACAAATAAATGAACAAATTACTAAATGCCTTCTATATCTTCAAAATATTTTTTTCCTCTTTAACAATTTATGATTGATTTTTTTTGGAGATCAAAGGGATGTGAAATACTTATTGTGACAAAAAAAATGACATGTTCACATTTTTTGCAAGGTCATCCTTATGATAGTACGTTATAAGAGTTTGGCTCACATGATTATCAAGAATGAGAAGTCTCATGATCTGCTGTCTGAAAGTTGGAGACCCAGGAAAACTGGTGGTGTAGTTCCAGTTCAAATTTGAAGGGATGAGAACCAGGAGAACTGATGGTATTAAGTTCAAGTCAATCCAAACGCCTGAGAACTAGAGAATCTATGGTGTAAGTCCTAGTCTGAGGAGAGAGGATGTATATTCCAGCTTAAACAGTCACACAGAGAATACAAATTCTCCTTTCTACCTTTTTCTTCTATTTGAGTCCTCAAGGGATTGGGTGATGCCTGCCCACATTGAGGAAAGCAATCTGCTTTACTTAGTCTACCAATTTAAATACTAATCTCACCCTGAAACAACCTCACAGACACACGTAGAAGCAATGTTTAACCTACTATCTGTGCACTCCATGATCCAATCAACTTGATACATCAAATTAATCCTTACATTCGTCTTGAATTAATTTTTATGTATGGAGACTGGTGGGGCTACCTGTTCAATATTTTTTATTATTTTTCATGATTATCCAAATATGAATAAAAAAGGTAAACAGATTGCTAAAGTGAAACAATAATTTCATGACATCCATACAATATCTTTCTTCATGGGCATAGATATTCTTGAGGAAAATAATCTAGCCTTTAATTTTAGCATTTTTAAAGCTTTTATCAAAGATCAAGTGTTTTACTTAAATTTATACATTTTAAATAGTATTCATCTTTTCTTATAATTTTGATAGTAGTATTATAACTTTATTTTCTAAAAAGTTAGTCTTAGGGAAGGTGCTGTAATTAGTCAGTGTCACTGAGAGACAGTACTGCACAAAGCTTAAAAGGAGGGATTCAGAAACATTTAGTAATATCGTGATCTCAAATAAGTTACTTTATCTCCTGTGTAAAGGTTCGCTTATCCATGGGAAGGAATCATGATAATATCTTGTCATATGGTTGTTATGAGAGTTAAATTAGTGTTAAAGTTTGTAAAGTGCTTAGAATGGTGACTGGCATATGGTAAGCATTATAAAAATAGTTTCTGTATGGACTCCTAAGATGATTTTATTTGTTGAACAAAAAACAAACACAAACCCCCAAACAAACAGAAAATCTAAATAAAAAGGAATACACTATGAACATCAGGCTAGTGAGGTATTAAAAGTAAAATTATATCCAAATATAGGACATTGAATTGTTGCAAAGTGATCATGACTTGATGAATTATAGTTTTAGTTTGTTTTGTTATGTGAAACTAAAGAAAACTGTAAAACTACTGCTTACAGGAGAATTTTAAAGCTGTGATTTGATAATAGTTTCTCATTTTTAAGGTAAAATGACATGAAAGACAGAAGGCATATTTTCTGCACAACTGTTTCCTAAGTATTTCCAAAACATACCAATAATTTGGGACAACTATATGAATATTTAACGAAACTCTCCTCATGGATTACTTTAAGAGAAAAATGAAAAAAGAGAAAAATAGAAACTTATTTTCTTAAAAAATAGATTAAACTTGTGATGATGCAAAAATTCATTTCACTTTACAAATTAAACATGTGCTTATCCACCCAGTTGCACTTTGGAGCTAATAATTTGAAATATCTTTCATCCATAAATGGAAATTAAATTAGTCAAATTCAACAGATTGTCCTCATTTCACTTATATGAGAATTCTTTTATCCTGTATGTTTAATTCGCTACATAAAATCTTGTTTTATTTTCTTGTACAGACTTAGAGGGTAAGTTGGAAATGGAATGATTCTATTGTAAAATGAATAAGATATCCCCTTGATTTCATATCTTGTTAATAAACTTAATAAAAATGAATTTCCCCCCTTAATGAGAATTTTTATCCTGAATTTTTTGCTGAAATCTTCAATTTTTACTTTGTATGACTTGACAGTCAAAAAACTCTCTTCAAGATGGTGTAACATGCAATGCCTTAATTTAATAGTATAAGCAATGAAAATGGAAACAATGACAAGTTTAGTACCTTAGTCTTAAGAAAAGAGCTATATCATTATTGATTTGATTTGATTTGGAATGTGTTTTAAGGAAATGAGATACCTAATTATTAGTCTGCATATGGATGCATGCCTAAAAATCATAAATGTTCAAATATCTTTCAACAATATGACTCCATTGCTTTAATTCAATTATCAATCTCAGCATAATTTTTAGTATAATTTTGTATATGAATATGTTTCTTGGAATATTTTATCACCTCTTCTCATTACTTCACAAGTCGACAAATGTGACACATATTAGTAGCAGTTTAACTTATTAATTAGCAAATATTTATCAAGTACTTACATGTCAGGCACTGCTATAAATGCTGGGAGTTGAAAAAAATAACATGGCATCACTTCTCTCATCACTAAGATTATATTCTATCAGAGTAGAAAATAAAAAATAATAAAAATACAGTGTTGCACTGCTAAGAGTAATTGATAAGACTGTATCTAAAGTGCTGTGGTCAAGAAGAGCGATTGATAAAGAATAAATATTTTATGCAGTAAGGCTGGACCATTTCTAAAGAGAAGTTATAAAAATATATGACAGCCATTATAGAATTATTTAGAATTAAAAGTTAAGTTACCATTTGGTTCTTGCACTGATTCATTGACTATATCAATTTTTATATTTTTTTCTTAATAAGGAATCATGATATATGAGTACAGTTGGCCCTCCATACTTGTATGTTGCCATGAATTCAACCAACCTTGGATTGAAAATATTTGAAAATAAAAGATATTATGTTCTTACTGACATGTACTGTTAAGTGAAGGCTATGATGGTTGTATCTGCGATAGTTATACTGAACATGTACAGACATTTTTTCTTGTTACTATTCCCTAAACAATAACAGTATAACAACTACTTACATAGGATGCACATTGAATTAGTTATTATCTAGAGATGATTTAAAGTATATGGGAGAATGTGCATAGGTTATATTTGCAAACATTACACCATTTTACATAAAGGACTTGAGCATCTACTGATTTGGGTATCTGTTGGGGAGCGGTGTCCTGGAACCAATCCCCCATGGATACCAAAGTGCAACTGTAGAGAGATAAAAATCAAGCATCAAATATATTTCTACAATTTAAATATATAAATCTATACTTATAAAATATACAACAGAACTTAAATGTAAGAAATATATCGATCACATTGTTTTTAGAAATAAATATAATTTATATGTATAAGTTGGTACTATAGAATAAATTGAATTATTGTGGTGTTCATAGATCTACAATTGAACAAGCTCAATTTACTTTAGTTAATTTATTTCATAAGTATCATGATATTATTGGTACTAAAGTAGAGGTAATACATAAACATAGGAAACGAATGGAATACGCAGTCAGAGAAGAACTATACACTTTTTTCTGAAAACTTGGTATGCCTAAGAATTCATACTTTGTTACTTGGTTAAATTAGTACTATTTAGCTTTTGTGAATCTCTCTCTTTGGTTTTATCCTATGTTACATAATTTTATCATTGAGGTAGAAGAGGATTTGAGTGAAATAGTCTTAATGCTTTACCTTGGAGAGCTGTATGACAAAGAACCGGTTATTTTGAACAACTTTGCTGTTACATTTTCTTTGAAGTCTTAGTCTTCTTATCTGTCTCATTTTTGTAATGAAAAAATTTCAAGATGAAAATACTTTATTCTTCAGCAGCAGTTGTTTTACTACACAGTATGTCTTGAGTGCTTTATTAAAAGAACAAGAGTGATTTTGGTATGTGTGAAGAACATATTTATGAAAGTATGATTTCTGTCTGCCCCCCACAGATTTCATGGTGCAGCCTGGTGATTTTCTGTCTTTACAAACTATTCACTGATCTGGCGAAGGAAATTGCCTCAACATAAATAAATAAGAATTAGTTCATTAGCTGTGATTAATTAATCCAAATAAGACTGACGAACCCAATGTTGAGTGTGTTATTACAATCTTTCTATTTTATAAGCACCCCTCAACATTTTTGATTTATTAAATAATATTTTTCAGTGAGCATTAATTGAGTACCACGTATTGGTATGAGACTTTGCTGAGTGTTGCAGATCTGAAAATATCTTAGAGGAATGGACTATCAGGAAAATAGATGGCTAAACAAATAAATATAATATAGTATGATGTATAATAATAGACATATTGACAAATATATGGGAAATTGCAGGCTAGATGAATGGGTTTGGCTGGAGCAGGGAGACCCGAGCATTGAGTACCACGTATTGGTATGAGACTTCGCTGAGTGTTGCAGATCTGAAAATATCTTAGAGGAATGGACTATCAGGAAAATAGATGGCTAAACAAATAAATATAATATAGTATGATGTAGAATAATAGACATATTGACAAATATATGGGAAATTGCAGGCTAGATGAATGGGTTTGGCTGGAGCAGGGAGACCAGTGGAAAATAATGAATAATGAATTTAAAAAGATCATGGAAATGGGAGAAGTTGGAAGAGTTTAGATTTAATGTCATGATTTAATATTACACGTATTGGATATGGATTGAAGGAGAAGGAAGGGAGATCCCTTTATGGCATTTCATGTTGGTGGTTTGAGAATGGTAGTTTGGTGTGGTAGGGCTTCCTGTACTTCAGTTATAGTTCTATAATGTAGTAGCTAAATTACCTCAAGTGGCCTGGCAAAGATCAGGGTTTGACCACAAGCATGGAACGGGAAAGCAATTATATTTGATGATCTCATGAATCTGTAATGTAGTGTATTTGTTTTTTTTTGCTTTTTTGTTTTCATTTTTTTTTGTAAGTAGTGCACAAAAATATTGAATATTTTCTACTAGGATTTTTTACTGTTAGCTTTCACATAGAAACTGCTCCATGCGACAGCATGCTCAGCAGATGTAAATTTCATTAGTTAGTAATAACAAAGTCAGATAAATAGAATTGTGGTTGCATTAAAACTATTTTGATATTGAAGAAGGGGGTGGTATTGATTTGAAAGCAATGATGGGTTGTGTATGTGTATATAGAAGGATAAAATGCTGACTTCCTTTAGAACTTTAGAGAAAATTTGACAGCTTTTATTTTAGAAAGAGATAATATTTTGGTATATCTGGTATAGTTCCTTCCTCACAATTCCAGTTTCAGCTAAGGAAAAAATTGAGTGATGTTTATAGTTATTAGTTGGTATAACTGCAATTTTAATGGAACAGAAATTTTGGAGGCCCAAGAGAAAGTGATGGCAAGAAAAGCACAGGTGGGAGTAGATGTACTGGTAGAATGAAGTGCTGAGATGGGAATCTAGGAAAAAACATATTATGGAAGTAAGAGGAGACTTGCCACAAGGAGTTGGAAACATATGGCAGGAAGCAGATACCTGGAGATCTGACCTCAGAGTTGTGAAAAACCCATCTATTTCTAGATTTAAGACTATGTAGTAAATGATCCAGGAACACAAGCCTCCATTTTGAGACAATCAGATATGTTGCCAAAATGTAAATATAATAATAAGTACCTAACTACAAGGTATCTATACCCCCAAAATCAAAACCATAATCATTTACTTAAGTTTATTTTTTTCTTGAGCCAGAGAAGTTTTGGATGCACATATAGGTAGAGGATCAGTATGAGTCAGTTTATAGCTAGGAGTATATTATTAGTGTTCAGAGGTGAAATGACTACTGAAGAATTGGAGAAACTATATGGAGGAAGAATCATTGCAGTTTAATGTGATTTATGTAATGCATCATATTCTACCCTTACATGACATTATAATAAGACCCTGCTTCATGCATCTTTATCTGAGACACTTCAATAAGTGATTGACTGCTAAATGAAGGCCTGAATACAGATACTTTTAAAATTTATAAAAGTGTACTTTGCTGACCCAAAATGACATTCTGGAGTTCTCAACTTGAATTTTAAGCACATTCCACAGTTATTTATATTGCAGGACAGCAAATTGTTTTGGGAAGAAAAGAGATTCTTAATACTATCCATCTGTGTATGTGTGTTTTAGAGAAAAATCTGGTATGCTAAAAATAATTAGCCATACAAACAAAGATAAAAGATGCATAGTAAACAAAAGGAAGAAGAAGAAAAAAAACAAAACTAAAAAACAGTAAACTTCTGTTTTTAATGTCATTACCAGATAGTGTTATAGTGTTTCACATTGTGGAGAAGCTACTATCCATTGTTCTTTATATATTTCTTGCAAGTGTAAGGAAGGTATGACAAACTCACAAAATTACCGACAATGCCTAAAAACAATACATGCTAGTACCCTTATTCCCTCAGAACCATGACAAACCTTTTCCTAGTCATTCAAAACAGTGACAGGACAAGAAAACTTAGTAAAATTGGTTTACATAATGACATATGATCAACAATCACAGAAATGTTTCAAAATGCACTAAAATTTTTAAATCATCACAATCTAATCCTAGAAAGTAGTCCTAATATCACATATCATTCTAAACATACAGTTCTTCTATCATCCTCTATGGAAGGCAATTTCCTGTGAGCTCTCCCATGCAATGAAAACCAATAAATCACATGCTAAAACTCTGAGAAATATGCTGCTTCTGGAAGGAGTATTAATGTGAGGACTTAATTTGTGTTTAAAGAACACTTTCTTTTAGAAATTAGAGTAATTATTTTTACAAGATGACATAAGGAAGATAGGAACACAGACCATAGTTGCTATATACAAGTTCTGGAAAAAAATAATTCGTCAAAATGTATGTTTGAAACAAAGTAATATAGAGCAGATAAAAATTGAAATGTTCATAGTACACTTATTTTTTTACATAAACTATCAATTTGTCAGCAGTTTATAGTACTGAATTTCTAATTATCAGATCAAAAATATCAGGAAATGAGCTATAGTATCCTAAAAATAAATCATTGTACTATTTCTAATAGTACAGCAAGAAATGTTTACTTTCAATTAAGGTCCATATTTTAGAAAAGAAAAAGTGATTATTCAGGAATATTTGAAAAGATGGCGGTGAAGGAAACCTCCAGAGTATTGGTTATCTGTGTCATATATTAGCTATCCCACAATCTGTGTGAACCATATTCTTGGACTCTTGAATTCCTTCTTGTGTACGACTTCCTAGGGCCTAGGCTGTCACTTTAATTTTTCTTCTTCAATCTTTTAAATCTTGTTGCTTTGGAAATACAAGCTGAATTCGATGTACCGTTTTTCCCCTATTTTTAAAATTTTTTTCTGCTTCACTAAAATATGAATATACTCATGCCATAAAATTGTCGAAGTAGGTAACATTTAAGAGCTCTTAATGCTTTAAAATTATTTGTTGCTAGTTTACATGGTACCAACTTAATTTATACTACTGTATACTTATTTGACTGAATTACAATTAAGAAAGGTAAAATGTTTAAAATGAGGCATGCCTCATTTTAATCTCAGTGTTATCTTTATCAATAGCTAAAGGAAAGAAAAAAAGAAAAAAGAACAGTAAGAGAGCTCTGTTTTTTTGTGTTATGTGGAATTTATTTTTATTTTTTACTGAGAACAAGCTGATAGTTTTCTCTTGACACAGACTTTGATAAAAGAAGTCTTCCTCATTGTCATTCAGAGCATTTTCCTTTTGTTCTGAATATAATTAGTTGAAATTTGTATCTGAATATCTGCATGCTGTGGCAAATTGAAATAACTTGTAGATGTGTCTTCGTTCAGGCATGAAAACTACTGTGGTAAGAGGAAGAAAACTATGATTCTAATTCTAAAAGTTTTATCTCCAAATAGCTATGGAGTATGCTAATATGTTATGATTGTTTATGATGTTATTTAGTTATTAGGCTAATAATTTATTTCATTCCACATTGTTACACGAATAAAAGCTTTACCCTTGTTATAATGATTATAAAATATTAAAGCCAGAGTTAGATATATATGGTCAAAATTGTTATCAAACATATTTTTAAGGCATACCATGATCTCTGCCTATGGAAATATAATTGATTAAATGATATCCATTCAGAGTAAATCTACTCATTATTTAAGTCAGAGTTTTAAATAAGGTATCTCTTATTCCAGATATGCTGGTAACTAGATGATTTTTCAGTAGTTAGTGATGAATACTTTCAATTTTTCTATTAAAATATTTCATCTCATTAAAATGCGTGTCCCCCATATATCTAACTTTGGCACTATGTTCTTCAGAAAGAAATGTTCACAGAAAATGATTGCGTCTGCTGAGCAAACAGTGAAGCTACAAAAAAGATTGCTCAGGGAATTAGATTAGCCACGCTGGGAAAGGCATAGCTGAAGCCCCATTAGGTCTGGCCCAGACAGCATTTGTGTTTGGAGGAGCTGAGCAAATTACATTAATTAATGTTCACAACTTTCTTTGGTGAAAGGGCCTGGTGTCAGAAAGAAGACAGGCATTTTCTTTTTTATCTGTACTTTACACAAGCCCACCCAAGCTCCTGGGCCACTGAAAAAGAAGCAAAAAATAATCGCTCTTTTGAAAGCAAAAGAAATATTTAGTCCTTTAGACCATTCCTTTTATTAGAATGTTTGATTTTGAACTACAGTGTATATGTCTGTATATTTATTTGTATATGTGTGTATGCATTTTCATTACAGCAAATTTTATCAGGAAGAATTATCAAAGGAGTACTGTACCTTTATTTTGTTCAATCCAGTTGTTTCTATACTACTTTCTCATTAATTTTTGGTAATATGTGGTCTTTGCCCTAACAAATTACAATCTCATGTAGATGCAGAAATAAAAGTGAAGATGCTATAAAGAATATAGGGTATGAATTGAATACTAAAGTTATGTCTGAAACCAAATTATGTGTTATGAAAATAAAATAATATGGTATTTCAAAGCTTTTACATGAAAATGAGTGTTATTACTTTTAAAGTCTCCAAATTGGAAGTAGTTTTGATTTAGTTATTGCCACTGACATGTGTTCTAAAAGCGACACTTTTGGTAGTAACGTTGATAGCCTATGTTTAAGGGAGGGAGAAATGAGACAAGGGAATGTTGTGTGAAGATGTTAGATAGGAAACCCAGTTGGTTGCTTAAAAGCAGAGCCTCATGTGGTAACAATTGCATCACTTTGGTGAGGAATCAAAACAAGCCAGTCTTTAGCTTTGCAGATGTAGAATTTAGAATACTTCGAAAGAATACTAAAATAATTTCATTTAAGTAGACTGACTCACATTAAAGATCTCACATGAGACTGATATATAAATAAAAATTATAATACATTATTCCTATGCAGTTATCAAAACACTTTTATCTGTTATCTAAGATGTTCCCTTCCTGATCAGTATTTGAGAAAAGCAAGTGAACAATTAGAAAGCAATTGGATACAAGGAAAATAAAAAGGATATCTGAATACATTGAGGATAATACGCTGAGTTTGAGTTGTGAAAGGATAAATCCATTGCTTTGCATAGCCAGTGCTCTCCAGCACTCATGTCCTTCACATCCATTAATATCCTGGGAAACGTTGATTAGTACTTGTCAAATTTTCAAACTTTAGATCCATTTCTGTAAGCAGCATGTAGATAGACCTTTTTTTTT
>NW_006434897.1:3988271-4044825 GCF_000325575.1 Pteropus alecto
ATTAGACTTTTACCTTGGTTGAACCTAGTTTGTGTTCCCAAATTTTATTAAAGTATATTTACGAGAAAGGTCTGGGTTTATTTTTCTAGATGGTAGAGACTAGCTGTGAAAAGATCACTCTTCCTACTTTCATGCTGAGAATTCTAAGGGTGTCTTAGTGTGGAAACCATGTTTGCAGTACTTTTTAAAAAGTTATATTGCGCTAATCATAAGAATATGTGGAAGAAGAGGCCACAGTTGGGGGTAAAAATAACTTACGAAAAAGTTCATTTTTATTCATTAAAAATTATCTATCAATCATTCTAGGAAGATATAAAGAACAGAAATATATTCCTCAAGTTGCTATGCCTGACACATTAATCCTAGCTGTAGATAATAAAACTCCAGCTAGAACAGATTATAAAGGGCTGGTTCTAGTTCAAAAATTGGACAGAATTAGCACTCAGGGAGGGTTTCAAGTTGGCTTTCACTTTGGCTTACAGAAACCAAAGAAGAAGCAATGCAACGATAAATGGCACATGAGTAAGTGAATATAGCTTTTCCTTAATTTCTCACAGAAATGCAGCCAAAAAGTTTTAAGTCAATATAGCTCTTAAAAGTTTCCTGATTTTGATACTGTTAGAACATAGGAGGAAAACTATCTACACTTCAGATTTTGCCTACTACTTTATAAGATGATTCAGTACTGTGTCAGAGACACCTACTCCTTTATTCTATTTCTTTCTGCATCAACATTATCTATATATCACATTTATCTATATATAAATACATTCATTTCCCTGCATATACTTAATAAAACTCTTTGCTTTTCTGTGAAAAGTGACTAAATTAGATTTAAGTCAGAATATACGCTGCATAAAAGAAAATCTGATTCCATTGTTGTATTTGTGAAAAAAAATAATTTGAACATTCTCTTCGTTAAGACATACCTGTGCCTTAAAATTAGTCATTTTACTAATAGAGATTATAGCTGTTATTGAGGCCATTTTGGCTAACCTTTTCAGAGGTTACTAATTATTTTCATTTATAAATTCTGAGATAATAATATTTCTATTTCAATTACTATATGAGTCTTCAAGTGGATGAATCTTTAAAATAGCTGTGGGCAGAGTATATATCATTATCACTAACTTGACAGGATGGAGGTGTTATTGACATTACTAACACAAGCAGAAAGGCGGAATGAAACACAGTTTTTTAAAGAAAAACGTATTTCTTTTTTCCTTTATGATGATGTTAAAGCATAAAATCTGGCAACAGATGTCTAAGGAAATTTTTAAATGTGACAAGTTATAACAAATTATAAATTTGTTTTAAAATCACCTGCTTAAAAGACTTATAGAAAATTTTATACCTAAAGTATTCCTTTTTAAAAATATTTGAACTCCTTACATGTTCTAATGCCACTTTGGGGCCAATAACTAATCTACTTTTATAAATGAAAGTTTTTTCTTTAAATGCAACCATTTTACTTTAAGTTTCAGTGCAGAATGATACTTGTTAATGTCCTTCTTGGTGTGGCTTTGGGGAAAGGAATGAGCTAAGTGCCTCATTTCCACATGAACAATTATTGATAGAAATATGGGAGAAGGGAATTTTCTTTAAGTTAAATACCTGTAGATATTTGTCTCCAACTCCCAAGTCAAACCTTATTTAATAACCAACTTTGGAATATTTTTCAATTATTGCCAGCCACTGAACTTCCATTGTTATTATTAGATATTATTTCCAATGTTTTAATGCTGATGATTTTTAACTTCTCATCTGAAGTAATGAGGTAATAAAACAAGTAAATTATTATGAAAATAAAAAGAAGAAATTAGTTAGCGGTAAGCATTTAAATGGAGTTGTCTTTAGCTTATGACCAAGGCTAAATGCATATTTCTTATTCTTTACAACTTTAGTAAGTTAAGCTTAATTTTGGATACAAAGGAAACCAAGTGTTTGATGCTTATCAAATCTTTCAAGTTGGGGAAGTCCAAAGTTGGTCTTTTACTTAGTTGAAAATGAATATGCTTTTTCATATATTATTCTACCATTTAAATACCAGTGAAGCCCTAAGCCTATCTAATCCTTATATACATTTCCTTTTTCTGAAAAGAAAGTAAATGATGATTAAGTAATGCAAGAGATAGCCAAGTCGGGAAAAAGCTATTGTGTGAAATTTTATTATTAAATATTTTTAAAAGAAACTTCTCAAAGTGGTGAATATTGAATCTTATATATTGAAATTAATGGAACTCTTATGAAAATGTAAGGATGTATGTACCCCTTCAAGTGGAGGATAATTTTATTATGGTGTTTTTTCCAAAATGACTATGATTGTCAGTAAAACAATCTCTGTATCTATTAAACAGTTAGCTCTGTTATATTATAACTTGAGGTTGAATACATAAGAAAATTCTAGAAAATGTATTTTTTAACCTATATGCACATAAATGTAACTGTAAAAACTGCATGTGTGCTAATCATATCCAAGCAATAAAGGACTATTTTGGTTATTGCTACCACTATATGATATTCTTAATTTCTCTGGATACTACATTGCAAGGCCAGGAAAAAGGAACAAGAGAAGGCAGTGACAGGTATTAAAATGTGCCTCTTAAATTTACAAGTGTGTCACTGGGATGGGATTGCAAGTCATTTTTGTTGCCAAGAAGCATGGCAGAAAGCACAGGAGTGTACAAGCTGGGAAAAAATACAGGAGAGATGAATTTATGGGATATCTGGGAAATATATTCCAAATCCATGGTTTGCTGTTATTCCCCAAAATGGTTTTAAAATACCGATTAATGAACAATACTTGAAATTTTTTCAGTGCTTATTGTGTTCGATTTATTGATATAGAAGAATATATATTCTATTATTTAATATAAAGTCTTTTGTTTGCTAATATATTAAATAAAACATTGAGAAATTTAAAAATGTCTCCATACGATAAAGTTAAAAATGTATCTTCTGAGTAACGAAAATTCAATTGTTATTTTAAGTTTATAAGAGAACAATACTGAGCTATTGAGCTTATTGAATACAATAAAAAATCAAAGCGGTCAAACATAGTGATATTGATTAGCTTCATGTAATTCATATGCTGGGGGCTGCAGCCCAGCTCTTTAAGCAGTACACATATGAAGTCCATCTATTTAGCCTTAATATAAATGACATGACCCAAGACTTTAAAAAAATACCAGCTCTTGACTGACAAAAATACGAAATGACAGAAGTTATTTCAAATGGCTCCTAGCAAATTAACCATAATATTTATTAATAACATCATGTTTGCTAATAAGGATCATAGCATTAATAAATACTGGGCAAACAAAATGGACTTTGGAATTCAGGTCAACTATGTAAATGGATGAAGGTCATATGAAATTGTGAAAGATTAGTGATAACATAATTTTAAAAGCTTAAATATACCAGTCAGTAAGTAACTGGGAAGTTCACAGGGCATCTTCTTTGCTCTGAGGATCATTCTTTCAGGGAGAATATGCATGTGCAGTAAGTTGTATCAGTAAGTTGTATCAGTATAATTACTCAAAGCGGTTATCTAGTGTGTAGGCAAAGATTTTGCCTCATACTTTACCATCTTTACTGGAAAACACCGCTTCACAAAAATGTCCTCTTTTGTTTTTGGCTTTTTGTGATTTGCCTTTTTAAAATTTGTTTATTATTGTGGTAAAATACACATAACATAAAATTTACCCTCTTGAGCATTTTTAAGTGTATAGTTCAGTATTAAGTATAGTCATATTGTTCTGTAACCATCACCACCATCTGTTTCCAAGAACTTTTTTATCTATGAAACTAAAACTCTATTCTTATTAAATAATTCCCCACTTTCTCCTTTCTCCAGCCTCTAGTACCCATCATTCTACTTGGTCTCTATGATTTTGTCTACTTACATCAATGAAATCATACAGTATTTGTCTTTTTGTGATTGCCTTATTTCACTTAGAGTAATGTCCTCAAGATTCATCCATATTTTAGCATATATCAGAATATCTTTCCTTTTCCAGGCTGAATAATATTCTATTATATGCATACACCACATTCTGCTTATCCATTCACCCATAGATGAACACTTGGGTTGCTTCCATATTTTAGCTATTATGATTAATGCTGCTATGAACATAAGTGTACAAATATCTCTGAGGTCCTGCTCTCAGTTCTTTTGGGTATATACTCAGAAATGAAATTGCTGGATCATATGGTAATTTTATTTTTAAATTTTGAGGAACTTCTATACTATTTTCTACAGAGATGGTACCATTTTATATTTCTTCCTACAATGCATGAGGGTTCCCTTTTCTCCACATGGCCATTCATATATCATCTTTAGAGAAATGTCTGTTCAAGTCTTTTGCCCATTTTCGAATTGGGTTGTTTCTTTTTCTGTCATTTAGTTTTAGTTCTATATGTATTCTGAATATTTCTTTTGGTTGCCTTTTTACCTGTGTCTTTTTATGCATGAAATTTTAAAACTTTTCTGAAGCCCCTTTTGTCTAGTTTTTTCTTTTGTTTCTTGTGCTTTTGGTGACATATTCAAGAAATCACTGTCAAATCCAATGTCGTGAAGTTTTGCTGTATGTTTTCTTCTAAAAGCTTTATTGTTTTAGGTCTTACATTTAGGTCTGATCCATTTTGGGTCAATTTTTGGATATGGTATAATGTAAGAATCCTACTTCATTCTTTTGCATGTAGATATCCAGTTTTTCCAGCACTGGTTGTTGAAAAGTCTTTCATTTCTCTGATGTAGTCCTCTTAACCCCCTTGTCAAAAATTATTTGACTATTACATCAAGTGTTTATTTTTGTACTCTCTATTCAAATCTATTGACCTGTATGTTTGTCTTTATGCCTGCACTGTTTTGATTATTATAGCACTATAGTAAGTTTTAAAATCAGGAGATGTGAGTCTTCCAGCTTTGTTCTTTTTTAAGACTCTTTTGGTTATTTGAGATTCCTTGAGATTTTGTAGGAATTTTAGGATGGAATTTTCTATTTCTGAAAAATAATGTTGTTGGGATTTAGTTAAGGCCTGCATTGAATCTCTAGATTTCTTTGGACAGAATTGACATCTTAGCAATATTAAGTCTTCTAATTCATGGTGACAGCGTGTGTCACCTTTCATTTCTATCTTCAGTACTTTCTTTCAACAATATTGGGTAGTTTTTATTATGCAAGTCCACCGTCTTACTTAATTCTTAAGTAATTCTTAATTTTTTGATGCTATTATAAATGGGATTTTTTTTTAATTTTCCTTTAAAATTGTTCAGTGTTAGTGTATAGAAATGCAACTGATTTTTGTGTGTAGACGTTGTATACTCATATCTTTACATAATCTGTTTATTAGTTCTAACAAATTTTTTACGGAATCTTTAGGTTTTTTTTACATGTAAAGTCATGCCATCTGCAAACAGAGATAATTTTACATCTACCTTTCCAATTTGAATGCCTTTTCTTTTTATTGCCCAATTGCACTAGCTAGAACTTCCAGTACTGTATTAAATAGAAGTTGTTAAAGTGGGCATCTTTGCCAAGTTCCTCATCTTAGAAGAAATGTTTTCAGTCTTTCACAACGGAGAATGATGTTTGCTGTGTATTTTTCATACATGGATTTTATTATTCTGAGGTAATTTTATTTTAGTACTAGTTTGTTGAGTTTTTTTTTTTTTTATCATGAAAGAGAGTTGAATTTTGTCAAATATCTTTTCTGCATCAATTGAGATGATGGGTTTTTCCTCCTTTATTCCATATTCCATTAATTCATTGATTTTCATATATCAAACCTCCCTCAATTCCAGCAACATATCCCACTTTCTCATAGTGTATAATTCTTTCAATATGCTGCTGAATTTGGTTTCCTGATATTTTACTGAGGATTTTTTCATCAATTTTCATTTTCCTTAGTTCCTTAAAATGCAAAGATAACTTGTTGATTTGAGATCAATCTTCTTTTTTAATGTGAATCTAGAGGTATAAAATTTCCTGTTAGCACAGCTTTTTCTGTGTCCTAGAAGTTGGTATGTTGAAATTTCATTTTCATTTTTTTCTACGTATTCTTTAATTCCCCTTTTGAGTTAGTCTTTGATGAATGTTTGATTAAGTGTCTATTGTTTAATCTCAGCACATTTGTGAATTTTCCAGTTTTTCAACTTTACCATGTTGTTGTTAAAGAAAATATGTTGTAAAATACCTATCTTTTGAAATTGATTTCAATTATGGCCTAACATAAGGTTTAGCCTAGAAAATTTCTCATGTGCACTTGAGAAGAATGTATATCCCATTGTTGTTGGGTAGAGTGTTCTGTTTTGTTAGATCTAGTTGGTTTGTCTTGTTAAAGTCCTTTATTCCCTCTTTTCGATGGTCTAGCTATTCTATCCATTACTGAGAGAGGAATATTGAAATCTCCAACTGTATTTATAGACCTGTCCATGTCTTCCTTCAGTTCTGTTGCTTTTGCTTTATGAAGATCTGTTATTAGGCACATAAATGTTTATATTTGTTATATCTTATTGCTGTATTGAACCATTTATATAATATTCTTTGTCTCTTGCAGAGTTTTCTTCTTAAAATTATTCTGATATTACTACAGAAATCTCTGCTCTCTTTTGGTTACTTATTGAAGGATATTCTTTCTGTCCTTTTACTTCCACCCTATTTGTGTTTTTGGATATAAAGTGAATTTCTTGTAGACAGTGTATAGTTGGGTCATGTATTTTTAATCTTTTTTTCTAATGTCTGTTTTTTGATTGAGGAGTTTAATATATTAAATTTTAAATAATTACTGATAAGGAGAAACTTAACTCCTTTTGATATTTGTTCTCCATATGTCTTATAGCTTTTTTTTTGTCTCTCATTTCCTGCATTACTGTCATCTTTTCTGCTTAGTTGATTTTTGTAGTGAATGTTTAAATTTGCTTCTTATTTCCTTTTGAGTATATTCTATAGATATTTTCTTTGCAGTTACCATGGGGATTACATTTAACATCCTAAAGTTATAACATTCTAATTTGAATTTGTACCTTCTTAACTTCAATAACATACAAAAACTTGGCTCCTTTACAACTCCACCTCCACCCCTTTCAATTGATGATATCAAAATTACATTTCTATACATATGTAGTCACACAAATATCCATTGTTTTTTTTGATGCATTAGTCTCTTAAATTATATGGAGAACAAAATTTTGAGTGGCAAACTAGAGCTACAATAATACAAGCTTTTATAATTGCTCATGTGTTAGTTTTACTGCGATCTTTTATCTTCAGACATCTTTGAGATACTTTCCAGTGTCTTCTCATTTCAACATGTAGGACTTGATTTAGCATTTTCAGTATATGGTCTACTAGTAACAAACTCCCTCCGCTTTTGTTTACCTGTGAATGTCTTTATATCTTCCTCACTTTTGCTCTAACAGCCCACTGCCTTCTGGCCTCTAAAGTTTCTAATGAGAAATCTGATTCTCATATTGAGAATGCTTCGTATATAACAAATTGCTTTTCTCTGGAAGCTTTCAGTATTAGATCTTTGTCTTTATATAGTTTGATTATGTGTTTTAGTGTATTTTTTTGAGTCTGTTCTACTTGGATATTCATATTCCAAGATTCTTATGTGTTCATAATCATGTCTTTTATTGAATTTGGGAGATGTTCAACCATTATTTCTTGGAATATTCTTTCTACTCCTTTCTTTTTCTCTTCTACTCCTGAGAAGCCCTCAATGTGCATGCTGTTCTGCTTGATTGTGTCTAACAAGTACTTTAGGCTCATTTCACTTTTCTTCAATTATTTTCTTTTTGTTAGTAAGACTCATTAATTTTCATTATTTCCTCAAGTGATCAAATTTGTATTTGAATCCCTTTAGTGAATTTTTCATTTTGGTTACCGTAATTCTCTCTCCCAGTATTGCTGGGTTTTTTTTTGTTTTTGTTTTATATTTCTTTGTTGATATTTCTATTTTGTTCACACATTGTTTTCTTGATTTTCTCCACATCTTACTTTAGTTCTTTGAGCTAAAATCTTGTTTTAAACTCTTCCTCTAGTAGATTTTCCATCAGATCTTTTTCAGGAATAGTTTCCATTGTGCTCTCTCTCTCTGTCTTTGTCTCTCTGTGTTTGTCTCTCTCTCTCTCTCTCAGTCTCTCTCTCTCTTTCTCTCTCTCTCTCTCTCTCTCTCTTTCACCCAGGGATCATGATTAAGGAATCGGACATACTTTTTTATTTCTTTGTATGCCTTGTGATTTTTTTCTCATTGAATCTGGGTTTGGAATCTAATAATAGGTAACTCTGGAAATCAAATTCTCCCCTCTCTTAGGGTTTGTTATTTGCTTTTCTTCCTTCCTCTTTCCTTCCTTCCTTCCTTTCTCCCTCCCTCCCTCCCTTCTTCTCTCTCTCTCTCTCTCTCTCCCTCCCTTCCTTCATTCTTTCTTTTGTTTCTTTCCTGTTTTATTTTGATTGCCACAGGCTGTCCTGTGCTGTGGATCAGCCTGAGGTGTAAACCTTAGGTCTTTTGAGTCTTTTCTGAGCCTGCACCTTTCCCTTTATGTGCACAGTAACTTTTTAGCTTTTCCAGTAAATGCTTGTGAATGTCCCAATCGCTAATCTCTAGCTCTCAGAAGGAGAAAAGAGAAAATTTAAAGTGGAAAAACAGCACTGGCCTTTTAAATACTGTGGAATTCTCTTCAACCAGAGGTAGAGGGGCTTTCATCAGTGAAAGGAGGTGCAAAATCTATGGCCGCCTGCCTTTGTGTCTCCATTTCTCTGATCAGAAGCAGCAGTCAGTGGTCAGAACACAGATCCCTAGTGCCTCCTACTCCATCTTTTCAAAATCCCTTTCTGTCTTGGGCTTTTAACATTATTGGATTTTGAAAAAAAAAAAAATCTTTCTAATCATCAAGATGGATACAAAATTGGGTGAGATTGGAGATAGACTACATAAATTATTTGCTTTATGATTATAAATTCATGCTTTCCAAGATATAAAAATTTAAGAGTGTTGTAATGTTATAATTAAGCAATTACGAATGTTGTAACATTAAAATTTGTATTTATAGATTGAAAATCTATTTTAAAAAATCCGTATTAATTTTTTATGACCCATTATAAAACTGAATTTTGCTTTGTTCATTCTTTCTCAATAAAGGTCGTGAATACATTTACTATTTTTAAATTAAATTTATTGGGATGACGTTGGTTAATAAAATTATATAGGTTTCAGGTACACAGTTCAATAATGCATAATCTATATATTGCATTGTGTGTTCACCACCCAAAGTCAAATCATTTACTACTTTCTGTTTACATCCAACATAATAATAAATAAATGGACAAAGCCACCATATACTCTAAAGAGGTGCTCTATAAATGCTGTTTGAATGCATTCCTTTTTTTTATCTAGAATGTGTATACTCACAATATTTTATTAACTTGACAGAGAATGCAATGTATAAGAATTCATTGAAGAAAAATCTGGAAAAAACATCCAGCTGAGAAGAAAAAATTACAAGGAATGATTAGAGTAAATTTTTTAAATTCGTTATTTAAATGAATCCTATTTTCTTGGTCCAAGTGGCATTTCACCAATTAATGTTCAACTTAAATAAGCTAATTACTTTTAAAAATAGGCAAAAAAGATATAGTTAAAATGTATTTAGTTTTACTTCCTACATTTTGAGAATTAATGTAGTCTTTTTCTAAGAATTTGGCCTTTTCTACATGTACTCTCTATCCCACTAGAAATTGGGAACTTTCAGCATGTATACTACAGGTACCATCAAACTGAAAAAGCAGAAATGCTCTCCTTATCCTTTCCAGGTCATTAAATGTGATCAGTAGTAAAGCTTAAGTGAAACCGTTTGTTATGGTGGAAGCTCCTGGTACTCCTCTATAGAATTCATAAGGTCAGGTTTCACAGTGTCAAGGAAAATCAACCTAATGAAGCAATCTAATTAAAATTAATTGAGTATGATTCTGTCTTTTAACTACGAGATTGATGTAGGGTTATTTTCAACATTTTATTTGGTTAAGGTGAAACTACACTTCTATATTTTTTCTTTCCTCTTCTTTAATCTTCTTCTGGAATGGATAGTTTTAATAGATAATAATGGTTTATAGAACTTACTGATGTAAAAGACCTTTAAGGTCGTTTAATCTATTCCATCTTGAGATAGGATTATTCTTTTATTCTCTTTACATGTCTCTCTTATCACTCCTCAATCTGGTTCTCAACAAAGACTCTAAGCTGAAAAGTAATCATATATTGAAGCTTCTGTGCCTTGTTTAAATCATATATACTTACCGTAACAACATAGTTAATTTTTCTGACAAAGTTATGTGAGCCAACTAGTTCAGTAATTGAGATTCATGTTCATATAACAATACAGCGGATTATGCAAGTCATCATGATTGGTGTATATCTGATTAAATAGGGTGTATACAGACATCTTACACTGTTAGCATGACTGACATATCTGTCATTTGGAAATATTGTTCTCCTAATTAAATCAACTTTAATATTCCAGTAAGTTAAGTAGCTTCCATTTTGGCTCCATCGACTGTGCTTGCTTATGCATAAATATTATAGTCTTCTTGTCAGGTAGTCAGTGTTTATAATTAAAATATTCACTAGATTTGGCAACATTGAGTATAAAGACATGGACATAGTGGTGACCAAATAGAAATATATTGGGCCTCGCTACTAGGAGCATAATTTAGTATGATAGTATACCGTGATAGTATATTGAACAAACTAAAAGAGATTTAAAATTTCCTTTCTTGCACATGCCTCTTCACTCCTCTGATATTGTTTATGCATATATTGAGACAGTCTTTATAGAAATTAAAAAATTCACATCTCAAATGTTTTCTGTCTTTGAAAAATGTCATTGAATAAATTTCTCATATATACAAGATTAAAATGAATTATTTTTGTTTATGTCTATGGCATTTAGAGTTCTTTTCATTATTATATTATAAGCCTGGAAGAATGGTGAGTTAAATTGATCAGGAAAACGTAACTACATTGAATACAATTTCTCTAGTATTATTCTATGTATCATATTAATCACTGTCAGATAGAATATTAAACAATTACTAAGACCCTAGAATAGAATCAGCATATCTACTAAAAAGCTTTGTGTCTTATAAAACTCTATCAACCTAGACACTGTCAGCATGGCAGGGTACCTGAGCAGGAAGCATATGGAGAGCTGAAGCAGGGTAACTGCAGGCACAAGATATCTTTTAAAATGAACTTGCTGATAAAAAGCTTCAACAGCATGACATATCTCTGACATGCTGGGAAACAGTAGCTGATAGAGCAAAACAATATGTAACAATTGGATTCAGGGGTGAAGATATAGGACCATAAACCAAATGAGGCTTGTGAACAGCCGCCACGGTTGCAAATCAAAGTCATTATACACGTATTCTATGTGGGGCCAGTTGTTGAAACTAATAGTGCCCTTTCTTTTAGATTTTCATGAGTAAAAGCAGCCATCAACAGGTAACCAGACGTTAGGGAATGTCATTTTCTCTGAAAGAGAAATTATACATAATTTGGGAAATTTTCGACCAGCCATTGGCCATTTTGATTTTGTATCTAAAATTATCCTGAGCTACCTTCCAATACCAATGTTTAAATAATAGAGCTTCAATTAAGTTTCATGAATTTTTGTACTCTTATCAACTAGAAAGCAACTTCCAACGATTTTCTGTACTGTGAGTAATTGTGGTTTCATCATTATGACTGTCTTGATTGGTAAAGTTGAGGAAGCATCTTTACAGATGATGAGGAGACTGGTATTACAAAACTTGTGAAAGTATTTCCTTCATTCTGGCTATTGTGAAACAATGCATACAACATAAAAGACTTCACAAGTCTGTATACTGAAAGAACAATAAATCATTAGCACCACAGGAGAGAGTTTTAATAGCCTTTGATTAATCTATAATCTACCACTAGTGCAATATTCTTTGTTAATGGGATTTTCAATTAGTTTGTTATTTGAAACACAATTCATTTTTTAAATGTTCTGCATACTGTTATGTTGTCATTTGGTAGTGTTTAGCAAACTGATCATTAAAACAGCAAATGAGGGTCACACATTAATTATATTTAGGAATTTGCAGTGCTTTTAAAACATTTTTAAAGCTATCTAATGCTAAGATTCCATCATTTTCTATATTCTAATGACTTTTTTCTTTACATTTACATTTTTTCATCTCATTTTATCTCCTTGTTGATTAATAATTGGCAAGGTATTAATTATTTTGAGCTCATTTGTATGCTTATGAGCAGTATGTAAACACCACTTACATGATACTATCTCATTATTTTTTTGGTAAGGATTAAGTGCAGAATAAAAGTTCAATTAATCGTGATTATTTTATTATTGCTAATAATAAATGAAGGGTAAAGGTTTAGTAAATGTTGTTTTAATGTTAAAAATACTAATTTAAGATGTTACACATAGATTGTAGTTAGGACATTCTAGGCACTGTTCTAAGTTTTGCATGTCTTAAGTCATGCTTTTAGTTAGGTAGTTTTGATATTCGATATTACAAATAAGTTCTCTGAAGGTAACCATGTAGTTAGTGTGGGTTTAAAAAAAATGATGGGTCTCTTCTGAATAGAACTTAGGTTTAGGTACTGATGCTAATAGTGTAAGTTTTGATAATACTATTAAAAATGAATGAGTCTTCAGACAATACAAATATCTATTGAGCATTTGCTCTGTATGAGATACTATCCTGGGCCCTTTAGATATTATATTTTAGACCTGTTATTTTGTTCAGTTTTCACAAAAGCAACACATTGTATTTCTATCAGTATATTTTCAGATGTGAAAATTGAGGGTCATAGGACAAAAATCACTTGTCATAGGGCATAAGTGTGTAACTAGTAGAGTAGGTATTGTGATTTCTGTGAACCCAAAGTCAGGCCTGTTTTTAATCATTTCTAATGCCTTCTAATAGAAATTATGTGTCCCCTGAAAATTGAGTATTAGCAGGTATAAATAGGGCAAATCTTAATGCTAGTATAAATTTCTGAATATCTACTTGTAGATCTCTTCACTATAAACCTGGGAGAGATCTGTTTCCTTCCTTCAATAAAGAAGGATATCCTTGCATAAGTCTTTTTTCCAGCCTTGAAATTTAAAATCAATGTACTGATTCAACCAGCACTTTCCTTTTACACTTTATTGTGTTTTTTAGTTTTAATATGTAATTCCACAGGGATCACTTCTCTAGTGTGTAACAAAATTTCAAGCATACCCTTTTGTTTCCTGGAGCTCTATTCCTTTTTCTTGCTAATAGCAGAATAGCATTTTTCTCAGTCATCGGTTTCTTTCTGTATGCAGCAGAACCTTTCCTCACTCTTCTTTTATCATTCTGATATTCTCCATCTTACTTAATCAGCTCTTCTCTGTTTTACCTCTTCCCCGCCTGACCAGATTATAACTAGTATTTCACATTATTTTAATATCCCGATATATCTTATTTTCTGGGAAAAAATATATGCTATTAAGATATCTTCATGAACATAAATCTTTCACTACTAAATGAGTTCATTTTTATAAACTTACACTTGCTTTTTATTTTATACTATACTCAATTTATTTAGATTTTTTAAATTACCTCTGAATAGTATATGAACTATCATCATTTAGCTTAGGAAAAATAACCTCATAACAAAGTTACTTACAGCAATATCAGTGATTAGTGTCACTAATAGAAGATAAGTGAAATGGAATGGCATAGGTTGGAAATATAATTGATTTCTTTAATTACGAATATTTAAAACTTTCTAGATATTAAATTGAATGCAAAATAATTAATTCACAGTCCATTGACCTAAAAAATATTTTTAAAGCATATATTTTTGCCCTGGAGAGGGAAAGGTCACTGTGTTAGATATGTACATAATTCTGTGAATGACTCAATTCACCTATCCTGGGGTGGGGACAAAGAGTCAGGGCCAACTGTATGTCCTGAAGATCAGAAGACAGGAAGAGCTCTTTACTGCGGATTTAGAAACTTTTAGAATAAGGACAGAATGTAGTTGTGAGAGTACAGTTAGATGCTAGTAAGCAGAGTATTTTGGGGAAATTATTTAGCATAGGCTTTACCATCCATGGCTGAATTGAAAGAATAGCCACAGGTTAGATTGAGGTAAATATATAGATAAGTTAAGGTAAATATAGAGGTATAATTTGTTAAAGAATATAACAACATAGTTTTAATAACTTAGTTTTATCATTCAGATATTTAAATGTGTGTATTCAGAAAAACAGTGTTCTTTGAGCCATAGGAACACAAATATGAATCAAACCAACTGAGGATTCAGCCCTTAAAATTGAGCAGATATAGAAGTGTGTACAAATAATTAAACAAGAAGTATATAATAATACATTTCAAAAAAGAAGTCCAGAAAAAGATAAAATCAAAGGTTAGAAGAGTGGGAGACCTCTCTCCATTAGTATGGTTAGGGGAAGCTTTAAGGGGAAGCAATAACTAAATTGATTCTTGAAAGGCAGAATTTTGAGTATTATATTTTCATTGGTAAGGGCATCTAAGTAGATGATCAGCATAAAGAAAACAGGATTTTTTTTTTTTTTTTTTTTTTAAGCAGAGTAATCACAGGTCAGAACTATATTCATGGAGGACTATTATGACAAGGGAGAACCCTGAAGTAATGAAAGTTTACAGTACATTCTGGAAATTCCAGATATGAGGACTATCAGGTGTGAACTAGTAGTGAAGCATATACATTTGTAGTATAAAAAGAATCTCATAAAGGAAACAAAATTTCTCTAAAGGTAAAGGTAAACTTAGATAGAGATAACCATCAGGCAATTGGAAATGTGAGGCTTGTGTCCAAAGCTGAAGGTGGATTTCCAAGAGTCAGGACTCACTAATTTTGTTGAGGAAACACTGTAGAACGAACAGAAGATTAAAGTAATTTCCTTAAGTAACACCTATGTTTAAAAACCAAGAGGAAGAAACTAGAGGATGCAGTATAGGAATGGTCAGAGAAGTTGGAAATTATCTAGAAGAGAAGAGTTGATGTCATGGAAACCTATGAGAAGAAAGTTCTCAAATAAAAGTGGTGTTGATATGGTACATTAAGAAGATCTGTTACAGGCCACAAAGTCTACCTATTATATGATCATTTTATATGATGATACAGAGAGGCAAATCCATTGTGACAGAGAACAGATTGGTTACTAGGTACTAGGAACTGCGGGTAATGACTGAAGACAGAGGAGCAGCATGTGATAATTTTGGGGGCTGATGAAACTATTCTTTATCAGGTTTGTGGTGGTAGACATGTGATTCTATACATTTGTCAAAGTTATAGAACCATACACTACAAAGAGTAATTTTAATGATTATAAATTAAAAAATAAAAATAAAAAAGGGAGAAACAGAGAGTCATCAGTTTGTTGATTAAAAAGAATAGATTTACAATATGGAGGATTAAGAAATGGAGTCATCACTTTGTTGATTATCAAGAAAAGATTTACAATGTGGAGGAGAGTAAAGAAATAGAAGCAATAAGGTAGCCTACTTTTCCAAGAAGGTTCATGGTAAAGAAGAAAGAAAAGAAAGTAGCTATGGGGGTCTCTTGGTTGGTTAAAGGAATATTGTTGTTTGAAGAGAGAAAAATTGAAGATGTCTGTAACAGAGGCTTAAAAAAAGAGCATGGATATTCAAAGGAGATAAATAATATAGAAAGCCTTTGAGAACACAGGAGGTAATGGAAAGAGAAAAAGGGCCACTTTTGTTCTTATGAGAGGTAAAAGAATAGACAATGTCTGTAGATAGAGAAAGGCATTTTAAGGAAATTATGTTGAATTACTAAAATCTGAGATTCAGGTATGGCAAAATCTTGTTTAGCCAAGTCAACTTCACCTTTTTTTCTTTTTAATTGATCTGAACATTCAGTTTTATACCCTCCCAAATTCTTTGCTCCCTTACAGCCCCAAAGTGTGAATATTGCTTAGTCTAAACCAGTAGCTCCCAAAATAGGATCCTTAGACTAGCAGCATCACCATCACCTGGGGATTTGTTAGAAATACAAAATCTACTCTAGACATACTAAATAAAAAAACTCTAAAGGAGACGTACTAATGGCCAAACAGGTATATGAAAAAATATTCAACATCACTAAATATCAGTGTAATGCAAATAAAATCACTACCACTGTGAGAAATCACCTTACATCTTTCATGCTGACTATTATTAAATCAAAAACGATATCAGGTATTCGGGAGGATATGGATAATTTATGCTAAATGATGCAGCCACTGTAGAAAACAGTATAGAGGCTTCCCAAAAATTAAAATTGGAACTACCATCAGATCCAGCAATTCCATTTCCCAGAGAATAGATATCAGGATCTCAAAGAGATGTTAGCATTCGTATTCCTCAAAGAGATATTAGCACTCCCACATTCATTGGAGCACTACTCAACAATAGCCAAGTTTTGGAAAGACCTGAATGTTCATTGACAAATGAATGAATGAAGACAATATAGTATACTTACATACAATGGGATACTATTCAGCCTTGTAAAGGAAGGAAATTCTGCAATATACAACAGTATGGACAAACCTCAAGAATATTATGCTGAGTGAAATAAACCAGTTGTAGAAAGACAGATAATTGCATGATTCCACTTAATTGTCAAATTCATAGAATCAAAGAATAGAATGGTGGTTGCCAGAGGCCAAGGGGAGAGGGAAATGGGAGCATAAATATTCCATTAAGCAAGATGAATAAGTTTTAGAGATCTGTTGTACAATATTGGACCTGAGAGATATATAGAGAGTCAACAATACTATATAGTACATTTAACAATTTGTTAAGGTGATATATCTCATGTTAAATGTTCTCATCACAGTTAAAAACAAACAAATGCTGGAGGAGGGTCCCAGCAATCTATATTTTAACAAGCCCTCCATGTGATTCTGATATGCATTAAAGTTTGAGAGAGCCATTGTTCTAAGCCTATGAGGATGCTTCCATTCCATGTTTCAGTGATTGCTTTCCACATGAGCATATAATTCAACTCCAGCCCAGGAAACTTAAAAGGAAGCTTTCAGGGTTGCTGTTGGTCAAGGATTTTTTTCTAATCAAGAAGAAGACACCTACCCATATAATTGAATATCAACTGTAATTGACAAAAAAAAAAAAGATTTAAAAAAAATTTAAAAAATTAGAGACGCCCATGGGAAAACAGCCCTTCCTGCCCCAGATTGGTTATATATGTGGTTGCTGTGTGTAGAACTCCAGCAGTAAACATACCTTAGGGAAGAACTATACAAGTAAAAGCCAATATGCTGAGTATGGTAGAATGGAAACTTGGAAGGCACCTAAGTGCTTGATGCTGTCCTTAGGTAACTGCATTAAGTAAACTTGGAATCACTTACATCTGGTAACTTACAAATAAGTTACTAAATGACCTCATTGTTTAAACTGCTGTTAATTGCATCTCTTCTTTGCAGCCACAGGCACCAGTAGCTGATTTGAAAAATAATGGTTTGGTTCTGTTAAATACTCCAGTATTTTCATTTCTATCAAAATAGTATATTTCTCAGTGAAAATTTTCTGTGCTTTTATCAACAAATATTTTTATCAACAAGTATAATACTTCTATTAAGAGTATTAAAAGTTCCTTCGTACACAATCTGAAACCAGATATTAAGATACTTATCGAAGACATTATTATCAAGATAAGTGGTCTTATCTTAGGCAAACATGAGCAGCCTACTTACACAAGGTATAATACCAGAAGGATTGAATTTACCTGAAGATACAAAAGCAAGTAGAAAGAGGGTAAAATGAAAGGATGAAGCAAATATATTTTAATTTTTTATAGTCTCTGAATATTTGAATTTTTTATGCAATACTTTTCTTTTTATATATTTAAATATTTTATATTAAAATTTAAAAATATACTTTAAAACAGAACCAAAGGATGGAAAATATACCAGAGAAATACCAATGCAAAAAACAGATTTAGCTATATTATTATAAACAAAATGTTATTTAAAGCAGAAAAAAAATCAATAAACAGAAAAACTCTATTCAGTAATAAAAGGAACAATCCATCAGAAAGAAAAAAATAATTAATGTATATAAATATAAAAACTATTTAAATATATAGAAATAAATGCTGATGTGATTACCAGGAGACATGAAGAAACTTATCATTAGAAGATTTTTAACACATCTCTAAAAAATTGATTAACCAGAATGATTAAATAGATTCGTAGAATATAATATAGTCAATGAATATAATAGGTTTTTTAATTAAATGTGGAAACTTTAGAAAATTTGGTGTCCTAGAATGTCAGTGATAACATATGTTTTATGTAAACTTTAAAAACAGGAAAAATAATTATATATATTGTTTATATTTACATATATAAAAGGATAAAATTACATAGCTAATCAAGGATAGGTTTTGTCTTTGAATATATAGGGGGTAGATATGAAGTATAGAGGTGAAAATTATACTTATCTCTTAGATATATATTTTGTTATTAAGTATAATTAATGTAATGGAAATCAAACTGCAGAATGCAATTTTAATAACAGTAAGTTTAAATTTGTGAAATGAGAATGTGACATTTTCTCCCTTGCCCCATCCCTCTCTTTTTTGCTCTTTCATAGCAAGGACATTGTGTTAGGATTGTCTTGAATTCTTGAATTTAATGAAACTGTACTTGTGAATTACAATGATCAAATTGTATTACAATGGACAGATGGCAGTTCCAATTATATGTGTTTTTCATGAACAGAAGTTAGTTAAAATTGTGAGCCAGGATCTAACTACAAATGTCTGTGAACATGACATGTTATACTACTGCTTGTCCCTGAAGGTATTTCTGAAGCAGTTTTATCTACTTTAGTGTAGATGACATATAACTAAGCCAGAGAAATGATAACATAATGTTTGAGACTGTCATAAGATTTTTAGATATATGGAATATCCTAAATCACACATGTTTTATAATGCTAATACATACCAGAAAATAAATCTTGGGCTGTGCTCATTTGAGTCCTGCTGTGTTTTTTGTAGAATGATAGCCTATTGAAATGAATGTTTTAAATTTTATAATCACCATTAATACTCTCAAAGTGATGTATCTAATTGCCAAAATGTCAATAATGTACTTAACCCTGTGAGGCTTACTTATTTCACTTATAAAATACTGAATTTGTTTTACTATAGCTTACTCGATGCAACTATTAAATAGATTAATAAATAATAATTGCTAATTTTTAATTTTTCAAATCTGAATGTTTTATCATCATATAAAGGTTCTGCTTATATTTATCAACTGCCTACTCTGTACCGACATTGTTCTAAACTGGACAGTGGTGAGAGGAGAGGGACCGGTTGCAGGATGAATAAGATATTATTGATGTTCTTGCGGATTTAACTATGACCAAGTGAAGAAGGCAAACAAGTACAAGAGAAAAGTGCTAGGGAAAAAAAATATGGTAAAAAAATGGGGTGGATACCCTGGAAGAATCAAGAAAAGATGAAGTGATGAACAGATGAGAGTACAAACAAAAATATAATAATCTTATGTGAGCTGCTAAAATGCTTCAAGATTTTAAACAGATGTAATCATCTTTTTTATAATAATGGATTAATTTGGTTTTAGTTATATGCAGGTATTAGAGTTTACAGTTTCTTCAAATGCCTATAGACTTTTATGTTATGGACATATACAAGATTATGATCATATAGTTTTAATTTTCCAGGATGGTTCCAACTTTGGTGTGAGATAGGAGCAAGGACTTTTAATTCACCCACCTTACTATCCCCTTTCCTTATTCTCCTATCTGTTCCCACCTTCCTCACTCTACCTAATGCATTTAAAAAAGGGGTTAAGTCATACAGACTTCCACTTATAAAATAAACAAGTCATGAGGATGGGATGTACAGCATAGGGAATATAGTCAATAATATTGTAATAACTTTGGTGTCAAATGGTTACTAGACTTATCTGGGTAATGATTTCATAAGGCATATGAGTGTTAAATTGTTATGTTATACATCTGAAACTAATATAACATTGAATGTCAACTGTCTTCAATATTACTTAGATTAAAAAAAAAACATTAAGTTCAGCTCTTTTAGAGAATTGAGACTTATTTTGCACCATATGTCATACAACTTTAAGTAGATTTGAATCTAGTGCCCCTTACTCCTAGTGCAATGCTACTTTCACTGCTTCATGCTAATTCAATGGTATCATAATAATTAGTGATTAGTAAATATGAAAAAAATGCATTTATGTTCTGTAGAAAAACGATAAGCTAAGTGTCCCTCCCTTTCAAGTTTCCTTTTCATCTTGATGATATTCCTTTATTCACTGCTGAATAATTAAGTTTGAACAATGAGATTAACATTCTAACCCATTTAGTTCTCTGGAAGAAATTTCATTCTTGCTTAAATGCAAGTGTTTATAAGTCACTAACTAAAGTTAACTTAGACCCTTAAAGAAAGCACATTACCACAAGCATTATTTAGATATGACATCAACAACCAGAAATATATCATGATTGGCAATGGCAAAAGATAAAAATAAAATTACTAGTAGTAATAATACATTTATTTAAAATGGTATTTCTGTCTTTCCATGTGGGACTTATTTTCATGTTTTCTTGCAGGTTATATTTAAAGATCATCGGCAGACATTATTATTTATCTCTAATATTATCAAATGTCAGGTCTACCAGGTATCAAAGGTATTCTCTTGGGCTATGTTGCCTTGACAACAAATCTTGGTCTTGGCTGTTCTTATGGAGTTGAATTCTTGGCTTCTGAGAATTTAATAAGCTCTTACTGGATTCAAGTCAGCCACCTCTCCTATAGCTGTAAGACAATCAATCATTTACTAAAGCATGCATCAAGCTGTACTTTAAAATAAATATACTTGTTGATATTTGTGATCCTATCCAATTTGGATGCAAATTACAATCATTTTTATATTTTATATTTAAGTAAGTCAGAAGATTGTTTTCAATGGAAAGTATATGTTTATTATTTTGATTCTTAAAATAAAGGAGTTATGACTCATCATTTTTACAAAGTTTTGGCCAGTTAGCCTAGGCTTTGAATTATTTGAAAATTTTTGAAATTTCTTTTTCTCCCTTGTCATTATTAGTTAGATTTCATCCCAACCAATTTTTTCCAGATAAGGCCATGATCTAAACTTTCAGTAAGTCATATATTAGCTATGTGGCCATTCCAAATATTTCACCTCCCTGGGGCTACCGTGTGTCTTTTAAGATTTAAACAAAGTGAACCCAGGCATTTATTGTATGTTTCCATAAATTTGCAGAAATTCCTTGCAGGGCTGGAATGGGGACTAGGAATCCTTCTCGTAGTCACGTATGATTCAAACTTGTGCCTTTTTGAAGAACATCAATTCACTGGGTACAGCCTTGATTGTTATTCTTACCAAAAAAATATAATATATACATACATATGCAAAATTGATGTGCTTTATTTTATGTGTTATATAGCAATAATAAGTGTACTTTATTTTGTGTTATCATTAATAAACAGTCACTAAAAAATGGAATGTGCATTTCTTAGTACCCTCGTTTGAATTTTTAAACTTGATGTTTACGATAAAAAAACCTAGTTTCTTGGTTAAGTCATGTTCCTGTAAATCGCACAGTTAACATAAAGCTTATTTAAAATTTGTCGAGTTTTGATATTGTCTGGAAAAAAAACTGATGTGAAGCCTAGTTTATAAGGATTATGACAGAGGAAAGGTTCTAAAAAGTTTCAAAATATACCAAAATCATATAATTTTTATAAACCACATAAAAAAATTACCTGAGCCTCATTCTTTTCTAACTGAAAAAATTATCTCCAGTTTTTTCTCTAATCAAGATGGAGTTAGTGATTTAGTAAAATGAAGTATCAACTACTTTCCACCCTCATTTTCTAAGATCTGATTTAGTATTGAATAGAAATCTTTTTTTTTACTGAAATAGTTCTTAGAGATTTTTTTCATTTTATATCTTAGCTCATATTAGTCAATAATTATATTATTTTTCTGAACCTTTCAATACATTTGTTTATATATGTAACTTTGCAGAGTTTTGCTACTTTATTAGACATTAGGAAACAAATGACACACACAAGCAGATAATTAATGAGAACTGAATGAAAGAACTATTTACAAAGTGTGGAAGAGAAGGAAAGCTCAGGGTGAGCAATGGCAGGGTGCAATCACTATCTCTAGGCCTGGAGGGCAGAAGGAAGGGAAGGGAGTGATTGTTGGAAGCTGGAATGCACTATGGCCTTGCTCAGAAATACATGGCCAGAGCTAAGCTGACATACTCATTGTGCTATATCTAGTAATAACCTATATCCTGTTTGCCTGATATTATTATATTTCAAAGAGAGTATGATGACTTTTTTATAGTCAACAATAATGTGTGAAAATCTCTAAACTGGGCTCCAAATCTATTTTTATCTTTATCATATGTTGGTAAACTAGTATTTTTTAAGGTAAATTTGTTTGTTTTTTTTCCTAATTTAAGTATAGCTGGCATACAATGAGTATTATATTAGTTTCAGGTGTACAACGTAGTGATTCAACACGTATATCTTATATGACTACTGCATTTAGTAATCATCTCTCACGGTGCAAACTTATGAGAATATTATTGACTAAATTCCCCTTCACCTTTTTCGCCTATTCCCTCCATTCCTTCCCCCATAGACCTATTATATTTGGTCTATGTTTTTTTGAGTCAGACAGAGAAAGACAAATACCATATAGTTTCCCATATGGTGGAAGCTGAAAAAAAAACAATCAGTCAAAACAAAACAAAACCAAAATTCTTGATTCTAATAATCACACAGATGCGTTTGATATAAAAAAAATTATATTTGGAGTGACTGCATTTGTCACGGGAAGCTTTTTATTCAAATATACTTTTGGTTTCCATCATCACAGAAACCAGTGCCCAAAAGCCATTATTGCTACAATAGTATCACTTTCCAAGGTTCTTGAATTTATTACCCTCTTATACATGGGTTTTTATATACCCTGTATTATTATTATTATTATTATTATTGGCAAAGATTATGTGTATCTCAAGAATATACATTTACCATCTGGAATTTTATAGAAATGCTCATATTCTATTTTAGTAATTTAAAACAAAATTTCTGTGAGATAAGAGAGAACTGTTGTTTCAATTTTTTATAAAGGAAATAAACGAGACAAATAAAAGTCACCCAAAATTATATAACTCAAGGCCAACTTGTGAGATGGGTTCTAACTTTTAAATATTAGTCACTATTTCAACTCTAATATGAGTTACCTAATGTTGAAACTGAATGAAGTTATGGAAACCAGGAATTTCTTTTTTTTTTTCCAAAACAATAAAGTTAAAACAAAAACCCATGTAAGAAAAAGTTAGACAAATAAAAGTTAAAGGATTTAGGTCTAATGAAAGACTTCTATGTGAGTTCCATTTTGTTGGACTTTTTAATATTTTATTACTAATAATACAACTTAAAAATTTGTCAGTTAAATACATATCTTGCTCTGTCATTAAAATATTAGGTATTATAAAATATCTTTTAATTTATCTTTTTATATTCCATTTTATAAAATAGCCATAACTTTCTTTCAAGTGAAGATATTATGGAAAAGTAAGTGCTCTTACTTTTAAAATGATCCCTTCTACTCTCTGTAATATTTATCAATCTATCAGCAATATTTTTCCACTAGAACATTTCTGTAAATAAAATATACTACTTAATTAATGAAAATATAACTTTCTTAATGCTCCTTTGACCTTCCTAGTTTAAACATATTATTTTAAATTTTTTAAAATGTTATTCAAGTTTTAAAGCATTATTGGGTATTCACTAATATTATAACCACAATAACATTTGGGAAAAGGTGTCCAGTGGAACCCTTTGGAAGATGGAATTCTGGAATTTTAAGGAGAGATTGTGATATATGGAAATGTGAAATGTATAGAATCTATAAAATATATTACATGTTGGATATATGGAAATGTACAACTAAGCTTTCTAAAACAAAAACTTTCTCTTGTCACTCTCAGGTTGTTTTTTTCTTTTGACTTCAAAATGTGAAACAACTTTTACATAATAGTTATCTCAGCTATAACTGTATAGAATTTCACACAGTTACATCCAGTTACCTCTCCTGATTTACAGTTTTGTATTTCTTTATTTGATAAATCAACTTAAGAATAAAATCTATACAATTTTCTGTGACACCATATTCCAGAGTTATGTTTTAAAAGATATTTAAGGTTTACTGTCCTCACAAAATCTAACAAGTATATGAATTTTAACTTAAAAACCCATGTACACATAAACATTTACATATTTATACCTTTCATCTGCTTTATTTCTGGTTTTCTAATTTTCCACTTTGTTGGAAGATGAGTTTAAGTTGATGTGCTAAAAAATAATTTTTAACAAAAATTTTTCCATGTAATAACTTAAAATCGCACTGCAGTTTGCCTTATATTAAACCATTTACTCTTTCATTTAATCTTTATCACAATGCTATGAGATGAACAGGAAATGATTATATTCTCATTGAAAATTATAGAAAATTACATATAAAACCTAGGACTTATAGTCAAATATAGTTGGATTTTAAGAGACTCACACTCAGTGTGACAGAGAAGTAGGATATTTAATGTACTTTCTTTCGATTTAATTTAACATGTAAGAATAACAAGGTAGAAGTGATTGAGAATTAAGAGTTGAAAACCTAAGAAGACAAGTGAAGGGGTTAACCTAGAAAAAGACGAAATATTACTCAAATATTCAAGTAAAGTAAACAGGAAAGAAGCAGTGCATTCATTATTCAGTAAGAATAAAAGTTGAGGCTCTTCATTTTGGAAGACATTCATCTTTCAGCAAGTGACAAAACTTCCCTTTTCTCTAAAATTTGGTATTTTTGAAGTATGGAAAAGGTATTAAGGGAGAATATGGTAAAGTCCTTAAAAAGCAAATAAAAAAAAAAAAGGCCAGAAAGTAGTAATCACAAAGCAGAAATAAGAATTTTTGATGGACATGATCAACAGAGTCATTTATGTTTTCTAAGAAGTGGCAGCCTATTAACAGTATACATTCAAGCAAAGATTTAAGTATGGGAGCTTGGAAAGACTTGGAAAGCATATAATGCAAAGCTGGACAAAACTAGTCTCAAGAAGGGCCACTTTATAATTACTTTGGGGTTGGAAAAGAGCTGGAAACACCCATTGGAATCTTTGTGCTTGCGGAAATGGCATTATGAGAAAGGAGAAGTGACAGGAAATAAGCTAGGGAAGAAGGAAAACCAGCACGGCCAATATCAGCCAGAAGGCTGACTTCTTCCAGTGAGCCATCTTAATTCGGAGCCTGCTCTCTGCCAAGCTTCCAAAAGAAAAAAGAGAGTATCAGTCATAGCCACCAGAGACATCAGTGAGACAAAAAGCTTGTCTCTCCTTCCATGCTCAATGTTACAATGCTAAACATTGGCAGAACTGGAACTGAACCCAGGCAGCCTGGCTCTAGAGTTTCTGCTCGCAATACTATAATTTGCAACATATATGTATATAAATTTACTGTAAGGTATTGGCTTATGAAGTAATGGAGGCTGAGAAATCCTATCATCTGCTGTCTGCAGGCTGGAGAAACAGGAAAACCAGTGGTATAGTTTGAAGGCCTGAGAGCCAGAGAGCTGATGATATAGATTCCAGTCTGAGTCTGGAGTCCAGAGAACCAGAAGCACAGAGGAGCAGAAGGTAAATGTCCCAGCTTAACCAGTCAGGCAGAGAGAGAAAGCGAATCCTTTCTTTCTCCACCCTTTTTGTTCTAGTCATGCCCTGAACAAATTGGATGATGCCCACCCATATTGGGGAGGGCAAACTTCTTTACTCAATCAACAGACTCAAATTTTAGTCTCTTTCAGAAACACTCTTACAGACATTTCCAGAAATAATGCCTAACCAGATATCTGAGCATGTAGTGGTCCTGTCAAGTTGACATATAAAGTTAACTTTGTAGCAGATGATTGAGAAAAACATGTAATTAAATATAATTTTAAAGTAGATTTGTTTCCTTTTTTTTATTTAAAGAAAAAATTATACTTTTCTTCGCTTCTGCTTATATAAACTCCAGTATAATTCTGCAGCCTCAGTTTCTACTTAATTCAGAGTCTGGGAACATATATGAGGAGTTATAGGACATGGGCTTTATTTGCACTTTTCAATCAATGCAAATTATTTTAAATAGCATTAATCTGATATTTATGTTTTAATTTGTTGAAAGTTAAGATATGAATATATATTTTTGATTAAGTAGGCTTAATTTTGTGTAAAATAATTCCACCAAAAAAATCTCGCTTTAGAATATTTCTAATTTTAACAGATTTGAAGTTTTTCTTCTAATTATTAACTCCTAGTTCATACAAAATTTTACCTTAATTGTTTATAATTGGTTTAGTAAATATATAGTTGCCTGGCTTTTGGAAGACAGGCATTTATTCTTTGTCTTAAACAATCATTCATGCTAATCTCATCTAGTTTTGACCCATAAACATATCTACTTTACTGTAAACACATGGGGAACACTCATTAAAATAAATTAAGTCTGTTCCTTTACAATGACACATCAACAGACTATAAAAGCAGTATAAATGAATGATTTAAGAATGAAACAAAATGTTGCTAAGATTAAGTAACATTTTAAACTTTAATTGAAAGAATAGTAGTTTGTTTTTTCCACAATAGATAGGATGTTCTACCACTGTGAAGCTAGCCTCTTGCTGCCTCTCAGCTGAGAACAATAATAAAAAGTAACTCCTAGATTTTACTTGACAGTATTCTAATAAACTCTATATTCCTGAATATGAATAGGAGTTTAACATAATTTATCTGGCAACATTTTGAACATTTCTTTCGCTGACGTCTTGTACCTTTCACTTATGACCCTGTGGAATGAATTTTAGTGTTTTTGTGCATCTCCAGTTTTTGAATACCTAGAGTGGCATGAGCCTTAAATAAGCTTTTAAATATTTGTTTCTGACATAAATATGCTTCTCGCCAGTTTGTTTTCAGCTTAACTTTGTCTTTCATTGAATTTTACTCTGAGTTTTTGATTCTGTTTACCTGTACCTTGGCTAAGAATAAATGCATTTTTGTCTTTTTTTTTAAAAAAAACATTTTTCCCCCTCTTCTTCCCATTCTCTTGAACAAACTTCAGGGAACAAAAAGTTATTATCAAGGTCATCAGTGATCTCCATACAGTAAAATTTAGTACTGAGTTTTACAACATTTATCCTAATTGATTGCATAAACTAACCTAACCTAACCTAACCAACATAAATTTTATAATCTATTCTATAATATCTATAATATAATCAACTCTCATGGGAAAATAGCAACTTTGCTCTATTTACCACGTATCTCAAGCTCCTAGAACACTGTGCCCGGCACATGTTAGGTCCTCAATAAATACCTATGGAATAAATGGTTGAATCAATCAATCAATCAATTAATCATCATTAAGGGTTACAACATGGAGTGTGACTCTGCTGGTACATGTGTATCAGTGAAGAGTAAGAATCAGAAGTTCTTTGAGACACGTTTGTGTTATTTCTTTAGCCTAGTTATTTTCAATCGTCTAGGAAGTGATGCTGTTTATTCTCAAATGGAGTGATAGAAAAAAGAAGCTAATATTTATTGAGTGTATACTACATGGCAAGTATTGGATTACCACTTTCATATCCATTTTCTCATTTACTTCTAACACCCTTATATATATGGTGCTATTATTATCTCATTTTGCAGATGAGGCAAAAAGAGAGTGAATAGTTTGTTTATGTTCACCCAAGCATGAGTTCCATTTGAAGAATTTATATGGTTTTCTAGTTTCTTTTTTTTTTAATTAAAATTATCTAGTTTCTTTAGTGCTAGATATCAAGTGCTGTAAATTCACAGGAAATCAAAGGAACTAAACTAATAAATATAAAAATAAGTCAAAATTTCCAAAGTAAAATGCATTCCCATTTTGGAATATTTGTGTTGTTTTATTGTCAAAGAACATCAGAATATGCGTCAAGTAAATAAAACAACAGAGCTGAAAGGGATTTTATTGTTTTCTTTTTTAAGTATGCTCACAAAGAGGCTAATAACCATTATTCATAGAATATGTGTAGTTATAGAGGAAACATCCAGCTAGGAATGCCAGATAAAATACAGGATGTTCAATTAAAGTTGAATTTTAGATGAAACACAAATAATGTTTTAGCATAAAGATGTCTCAAATATTGTATGAGACATACTTATTCTTTAAAAATATTTATTGTTTATCTGAAGTTCAAAATTAGCTGTGCTACTTTATTTTTACCTGTTAAATCTGGCAACCATACCCCTCAGGAAATGCTGCTTCTCCTTTCCCATACTTGTCCTGTCATGCTCCCAGACAGGATTTATGGAGGAAATGAGAACTCAGAAAAGAAGGGAGAAAAAGAAGCTTTGAAAAGACTTTAAAACAATGTAAGCATGATTTACAATAGGCAAGATATGGATGCAACCTAGGTGTCCAGCGAGAAACTTTGGCAGCCTGACTCTGCCGGGCCATTTCCTGCTCCAATGAGTTTGTTTCTGACTGCCCTCCCCCCGCCTCAAGGACTCTCCTGCCAACATCAGTATTTTCATAGCTTGCCAACCAGTTAATGTTCTTCCTTATATCTGTAGCTGTGTAGGAATGACAAGACTGTATAAAACAAGCCTGTTATATTACAATCGGGGCTCAGCCTTTGGATAAGAATCCGCTAAGCTGGTGCCGGCATCAATAAACATTGCTTCCTGCTCTTTGCCTCGGTGTCCCATCTCTCCATTCGAGAATCTCACAACAAGATAAATGGATAAAGAAGATTAGTTATACACGTGTACATGCACGTGCGCATGCGCGCGCGCACACACACACGCACACGCACACACTCAGTGTAATATTACTCCGCCATAAAAAAGAATGAAATCTTGCCATTTGCAACAACATAGATGGTCCTATAAGATATTATGCTAAGTGAAGTAAGTCAGTCAGAGAAAGAAAAGTACCATGGCTTTACTTATATGTGCAATCTCAAAAAACAAAATAAATGAACAACAACAACAAAAACAAACAAACTCATAGATACAGAGAACAAACTGATGGTTGTCAGATGGGAGAGGGTGAAGGAATGGGGAAAAAAGATAAAAGGGATTAAGAAGTACAAACTGCCAGTTATAAAAATATCATGGGGATGTAAAGTACAGCATAGGGAATGTAGTCAATAATATTGTAATACTATGTATGGTGCCTAATGGATTCTAGACTTATCGTGATGATCACTTTGTAAGGTATGTAAATGTCTAATCATTATGTTGTACACCTGTAATTAATATACTATTATGTGTTGACTATAGTTTTAAATACATAAAAAAACAATAAAAGCTAAAAGACTACTGTCTTGCTTTTTTGAGGGACAGACTAGGACTATCCTAAGACATATCTCAAAATAGGCTATTTACCTACAGACCCCTTCGAGCCCCACCCACTGACACTCAGTCCTTCTCTCTGCTGCTCAGAAACTGAACAACAATGTACAAATTCTTACATTCTCTAGCCTCGGTTTCCCCATATGCAAAACAGTAGATTCTTAAATGTTAGGAAAAAAAAAAAACAGGTACTGAGATGTGACTGACTTCCCTAGATATGGTAGTTGATCAAGACCCCACTGATGCTTCTTAATATAAATCCAAATGATTAGAAAAAAAGCAGCCACGTTGGCGGGGAGAGAAAGCAGAGAGAGAGAGAGAGAGAAAGAGAGAGAGAGAGACTATATCTGTGCAAATATAGTTAAGATAGAGGAGGTGAGGGCCAGATGGGAAAGTGGTTGCAAAATGTTTGATGGAAACAGAGGATTCCATACTTACCTATATTTTTAAGTATAGCTTTATTGAGACATAATTGGCAAAAGTGTAAAGATAATTAAATATACTTCATGATTATTCGATATATGTATATATTATAAAAAGAATCCTCCATCAAATTAATTAACACATCTGTCATCTCACAGTTTTTTTCTTGGGATGTGAGAATATTTCAATTCTACTATCTTAGCAAATTTCTGTTGTACAATACAGTTTCTTGTCTACAGTGATCAGGGATGTCTTTTTTGAGAAGGTAAAGTTAGCAAGACCCCCTACAGAACATAGAAGATGAAGTAGAAGGCTCTCCTTATGGTACCTTCATATAAGCAAAGTCCAGTAAGAGAGTAAGAGTGATTTGTATTGATGAATTAACACCATTGATCCAAGTCGAGGGTTTGTATAGGAAATCAGGTGGGGATACAATAGGAATATGTTCTTGGTTCTTAGCTATATAGAAGGCTCTGGACAATAAACTATGGAGTTTAAATTTGATCTGTTAGGTACCAAAGAAAATTAGGAACAGGAAATTGGCATGACTAAAAGCATCAGGGCCCAAATACTAAATACGTTTTTTTTTTTTTAATAGTAATAACAACTTAAATTACAGTAGTTTCAGTGAGATAGAAGGTAATATTGAGACTATTTTGACAGTAAATCAATAGTACTCTCCTCAGGATTTGGAAGTCAAGAAAAAAGACGAAACATAACTTGATGAAAGTTTTGAGTCTAGATATCTGGGAAAACAGCACACTCCTAATTAAAATAGAGAAGTCAGAAACAGGTTAGGTTGGAGGATGATGAGATCATGTTTATCCATTTGTAAAAAGACATTCAATGAGGTGTCTATCAGTAAGAAGTTAAATATGTGAACTGAGAAAGCATAAGAGGTATAGGGTGAAAATTAAACTTAGAAAAATTAACATAGAAGTAGCTGAGGTTCTTCTGCCATTTTAATTTGTGATAATGAGTGAAGAAATCTTATTAAATACATCAGTCCATTCTGAAAGAGCTACTGTATAAGGAAAAGAACAAGAAAACATTAGCTACCTGAAATTAGAGCTAATGCGTGTATTAACAATACAACTGAATGACTGCTTTGTTTAGTTGCCTTTCTATCTGGATGATGCCTTCTATACTTGATTTGACATATATGACAGGCAGAGTACCAGGGGCTAAAATTAGTGAATTTCATGATCTAATTTTAGTAATGATTTAGTTTCTCTTTATAAGTGCACATTACTTACATTTTTGTAGATGTGGCAAAGAGGTAAAGCCCACTAAAGCACCTATCTTGATTTGAATAGAAAAGGAATTTATTGTAAAAGCCATTCTAATCCTTTGCCTTAGTTTGCCCTCCCTAAAATGGGGATAATTAAAAATGTTGCATCACTGAGTTGTTACTGTGTATAACCCACTAGATTATAATATAGTTGAAGTGCATTTTTTAAGATTTAGATGACTCTGACTTCATTCTGTTATGTACTCTTTCTCTAAGTGCTTCTAATCTAACCCATTTTTCTTAGTTGTTAAAAGGTGTCCATATTTTAGTATTTCTGATTTAGAACCTGATCTTTTCCTCAAATGAATAAAGACAACGGGAAAAGTAGAAATCCAAAGAAGCTTCTATGAAAGAATTCATAAATATATTTTGTTTAAAATTAGAAAAGTAATACATTCATAAAATGTTTTTGAAGAAGTAACATGATAATTTAGAAATTATTCAAATATTATGATAGAGAAGTATTATATTTATCATACCCCATGTATCTCTATTAAAAGATTTAAATGAATACGGACTCAACACAAAATCGCATTAACAAAAATTATGCATAGATTATGGAAGAACTTACAGTAAAATTGCTCATTCGGTGCTGAAAATACCTATTCGTGGTTTGTTGCGACCCTGACTTTTTTTTCTTTTCGACCAGTTATTTTCTTATTTTTCCTTAGTAAAATTCGTTATTTTTTCTATCTTATTATTATAAATTTAAAAGGCTTTATAAATGAGAAAAAATAAAGTCAGTAATTTCATGGTTATTAAACATTTCAAAATGTTCTATCTAAAAAACGGAGTACTCATTCAATGATATTAATATTATCAAACTGTTGAAACCAATTTCTGTCTGTTCTTTGCTTTGAGATATTTAGCTCACAGGATGCCTCGTTAGTGGCTGGATCTGACTGCCCAGTTGAATTCAGTCTTCACTGGGAAGTAAAATAACCTGATAATCCTGTAATGATATTAATTTTAAATATCCCAGTATATACTCCCTGTGAGTGTATCAGGGCAGGCTAAAAACTCAGTTTTGGGAACAGATAGATGTATTAGTTTTGTATCTGCCATTTAAATAGCTGTGTGATGTTTGGCATGCTTCTTCTAATCCAAGCCTCAACTGTTCACATGTAATTAAATGAGGTAAATTTGAATAATAGTTGGGGCAGAGTAAATGATCATTAAAGAGCAGATGTTTCTCAAAGAGAAGCTTTTATCAATGATCAGTACTTTTTTACTAGAAGCTTTCATTAGCTAAAATCCATTGTTTTTGAAAATAGTTTTTGTTGCTGTCATGCAGCTACATGACACAAGCACAAAACCGGTCATAATTTTTTTCACCTATTTTAAGTGTAGAGACAATTAGTTAAGAAGCCTCTACTCATATTTATCTGTTTGCTTAAAACAATGTCTTCTCACTTCAGTTTTGTTTTTCTTCCATAAGCCCTGGAAAATCTTTACAATTGTATTGCTGTGTTACCTTTTAGAGTCATACAATTTTATTGTTTTTAGATCATAAAAGCCTTTTAGATCTCATTCACAAATGCCTGTGTTATATCAATAAATATTGAATTTTATAAGTTTATTTAGATAAATATAATCAAACAGAAAACACCTTCAATACAAACATATCTATTATAGATTTCATTAGTGTGGGATTTAAGATAATAAAAAAAAAAATTAACTTTTGAACAGAGTCTCCTCTGCTAGTAGTAAATCAATAAGACCTGACGTTTTTAATGACTATCATAACTTTTTGTATAAAAGAACATGGAAATAAAATTAAAATACCCACAAATTCCACCTGAACTGAGTTAGGAGTTTGCCTCTCATAAACGAGTCTTGAGAAATTCTCTCTCTCAGGAAACAGCTCTGGTCTGTCATGACTTATTAATCTTATACCTTCTCCACTGATGATAATATGTCGCAATAACCAAATGTATGCATGTCATTTGGATAGGCTATAGGCTGAGAATCATTGATACTGCCTGTTGCTTAGGATTCTCATCTTTAACCATGTTGAAACTCCTAAAGTCAGAAATCTGAAATATTTTACATATACTAAGGCTATCCTAGAGATACTTTGGACATAGGGAATTTAGAATATTGCCTCAATCATGGGAGAATACACATAATGTCTTTTGAAAAGTAACTCTCCCCATTAACCAAGTAGCTTTTTAATAAATTTCTTTTCATTTTTTTACTTATTCACTAATTTATTAAAAATGATTAAGCACCTACTTAGGTAGAAGTTTTGATAAGGGCAGTCTCTCCTGTTAAGGAAACCATAGATCAGTAAAGAGAGTGCTATAGGAACATATATTTGTTATGTAATATGGCAAACGTAATACCAGGAAGATACATACTATGCAGTTCTAGACAAGGGACTACTTACCAAGCCCAGAGGGAATAGAGGGGTCTAAGAAAAATTTTCTGGTGGTGGATCAATGCCTGATTTGAAATTCATAAGATCTAGCTGGTTAACAAGAGGAAAGTGCATTCCAGACAGAAGAACTTGAATAAAACCTAGTGCTAGGAAACTTCACTATATGTAAATGCCTCTAGCATTTACCAAATTTCACTTGGGAGAAGTTAATTAATCTCTGTTGACTTAAATTTTCTCATCTGTGAATTGAAGATAAGCTCATAGCATTGTTGTGAGGATTAAATGAGAAAATTTGTGTAAATGGTTTAGTGTGGTGTCTAACAAAAACCTAACATTTTTTGAATGCTTACATTGTGCCTATGACTCAATTGAGTCTCATTCCATAGTCTTAAAGCTTAACCACTGGATAAATGTTAACTGGTGTTGTGTATAAAGTGATATATGTAAGCAAAGTGGATACTAACATCAAACAGATTTTAAAATAAGGCAGAGTACCTGTAAATAACCTTAAGCTATTTAATAACTGTGCTTTGACTAGCTAATAATTAGAAGTGAATTACAGACTATAGACAAGAGTTGATAACTCAGCAAAGTTTAAAGCTGCAAGTATTTTGACTTTTTATTTGTATTAAAAGCATTCTGTCTATAATACGTGTTGTAAATATTTCTACTGACAAAATGAAACAAGTGTATCAGTAAGATATATTAGGAAATACTATATTAAAACAAAACAACTCTCCTTAATAAAGCTAGGGAATATTTTCTTGCCTCAATTAATAATAGAGCACTATAAAATAAAAATTTAGACTTGCATATCATTTCTGACAATTCTGTTTCTTCCTATAACACTTTATTATTTCTATCTACTGAATGGAATATACTTTAAATGAATTTTTAAAAAATGAATCACCATAGAAACTTTTGTGGTATTGTAGGTAGGTCACTAGCTTGAGATTCCCAGTAGGCCTTTTATGTACCTTTTAAAAATTGGTAAGAAGCAGCCTTTTTCAGTCATCTAAAATTCAACTACGCTCCCTCTAATGCTTATCTATAACATCCTAATTGCTGTGAGAGTTCATCTTCCAGTTCTTTAGCACTCTCGGGTGGGTAGTTTTTCAACTGACCTACAACCATTAAGCTTGCTTAAGTAATCCCCAACTATTTGGTCCCTGTTTTAATTGCCATTGCTGTGCATTCACCAGTGTAAAGAATTACCATAAGTGAATAGAATGACGTTTAGCAGGGATTACTGCCTTGAAGTGCAATCATGGGAATAACTTGTATATATGCAGGTTCAATAACAAATGACACCTAGAAGAAAAAACAGGGCCATAATGAAATACAATATGAATATGAGAAATATATATAGCAGATATATATATATGTATAGTTATATATATATATAGTTATGTATCGTTTAACTATATATATATATATAATTTCATTTTATAGGCACTGTTAAACACTATATATATATAAATGACATGTAGAGATAGACCTTACCACTGCAAATCAAAGCCCAGATTTAGGACCATTATCGAGAACAAGATATTAGAAACTGGAAAAATTTCAAAAGGAAAGAACATAAAATAGTTATGATTATAAAATACTAACTTTAAAGGAGCCTAAAGAAATGGAGGCTCTTAAGGTTTTAGATAAGTTTTAGTCTATGATCAAAGTCTCTCAGCCTTTTCATTTGTAAAATAAAATAAAAGTTATATACATTATGATTCTTATAAAGATTAAATGAAATAATGTGTGTCAAGCACTTTGTACAGTGCCTAGCACACAGTTTTCATTGATAGCTAATGGTAATAAATAATAATTAAAAACTATTCTTACAGAATATGTTAATTAGGTACATTCTTTTAAATAGCTTCAAACAAATAATTTACTCATATAAGGTATCTAGCATTCTTACTTTCCTTAGATCTTTTTTTCTATTAGTAGAGAAATGTAAACAAAAATAAAAGACATTGACCCTGTCTCATTCACTCTTCTATGCCTAGAATCTGAGGGCCTGGCCCTAATCAGATCTCATAAATATTTGAGGTTTAATTTTAAAAAAAGAAGGTTATCATTTGAATGATCTAAGACTAGATGAGTTTAAGAGAGAGATTGGTACAAAGTGTCTTGATTTATTCTCTAAATATTATGGGTTATTTTGAATTATTCCACTAAATTTATCATTTGTAATTATATTTTGTTTTGTTTAAATAAGAGTAATTTTCTTTATATGTTACATGAAAGAATGACAAAGGGACCACATGTCTTTATTTGGTGCATTCTAAGTGTATCCTTTGTTTTACATAATAAGTTAACTAAAAGAAAGGAAAGGTTTCTCAATCTGTCTTTGAAAAGTATAGTAATAAGAATGGATAATAGTGATTGCATAAGAAGATGGAAACTTTTCCTTGTTTATGTAGGATTGCTTGGGCCCAACACAATCTACATTAGAAGGTTTTTTTCTTTCAATCTCTTTTGCTCTCACTCCCTTTTACTTTCCCACAGCCTTACTCTCTCGGTCTCCGCCCCCAGTTTCCCTAGAGGGGAGGACATAAGAGCAGAGGTGACAAGTGGTTTTCAGATGTACCTGAGTATAAATTTTAAGAGTTAACCTATTTTTGTATCTGTAAAATGCCAATAATGCCTACTCAGTTGTTGTGAATATTTAAAAATAATATGTGTAAAGTACCTTGGGAATAGTATGTGATCATTAAATATTACTTCATTTTCCTTTACTTTAAATAAATGTTACCAGATAGTAATATTTTAGGTTACTCAGGCAAACACCAAGGCCTATATTGTTATTTGAGAGGAGAGGAAATATATCATATAATAAGAGCATTTTCTAATAAAATAAACTTTTCATACTTAATATTACTTTGAACATATTATTCTAAACAAAAGAAAAAATAATTCATTGAAGCATGAAAAGAATAGCATAATATTTTTTTCAAAAGTTATCCTACTCAAGTTAATCATTACTCATATATTACCAGACTCATGATAAAGGCAATTTATTCTTATAATTATTCTTTCAACAAATATTTATTGAGAGCCTACCATGTACCAGGCATTGTTGAATGTGTTAGGAAAACTGAGTGAACAAAATAGACCTGCGTGGAAGAAAGTTATATTCAGGAAAACCAAAACTTTTGTTTCTCTGGATCATTTAATTCCAGATCTAGTGTTTGTTGGCTTCACCTTTGAAATGGGGAGTATCAGAATTTTATTCTGTAAAAGTTATAAAAGTGTTTACTCACCTAATTTGATATATGTAGAATTTGAAATGTCTTTACTTTTTCTACTATTCAAGGCTCTTTTATTTTTACTTCCAGAGAAGATTTTGTGTACCTTAGAAAGTCTCCTTCATATGGTTCATATGGTGACATAGGGTGACAAATCCTTATACTTCAAGGCTAGTAAGTTCTTCCCACCGCTATGCTCTTAGAGTAACTTTTCCATTACTCTCTAAGAGCATAGCGGTGGGAAGAACTTACTAGCCTTGAAGTATAAGGATTTGTCACCCTATGTCACCATATGAACTATACCTTTTTTACTTAAGCATTTCTGATTAGTTTCCATCCCAGCCCCACATCCCAATATATATATATATCATTTTTTGAAATTCAACATTAAAAATAAAAACAGAAGCAGAATGGACTATGTAAAGTCAATGCCATTTTTATTGTCCTGTGCTTCCCTCTAGTTGCCCAGAGGAATTTGATTTGCCTATTTCATGAAGGTACTTTTCTGCAACTGCCTTCAGCTATTACATTTTTGATCAGCTTATATCTATCCAGCAGAAATGGTCTGGAAGAGCTTGATTCAAAGTTGGTTTCTCTATTGTCTGCATTAAAATGTTGTCAGTAACTTATTACAAAGTCTTATTGGATAGTCTTTGTCCTACTGTATCACTTTCCCAGCAGAGGTACAGGTGATAAAAATCTCTGACTAAGACCCTGGTTTTAAATAGTTCAATTAGTTGTTCAGCAAGTCTATCAAAAATGTAACTCCAGGTCCCTGAACTCCAGCATTTTCATTATTAGAGTGAAATGTTAGACAAATGAGGTATGATCGTCTAGACACCTCATTAGACTGCTGGCTTGCTACCTGCAGTACGGGGGCAGTTCTAAGAACATCAAGGTGTTGACGAGGTTCTAAGCATGTGACTCAAAACCCAAGCCCATGAAAAATGGGGAATATCGTATATTTTGGTACAATAAATTTCATAATCTTCTGAAATTCCACAGTCTGAATCAAATCTAAGTATAGATTTTATGAGGTGTTAGATATTACAGTTAAGATGACTTTTTTATTAGCTAGGATTGTAAATACAAGGATTATTTTTTTAAAAAAATGATTGGCAACAGTTTAAGAATAATGGTAGTAGGAAAGCTTATCTAACTGTATTTCATTAAATTTTTCTGTTTAAAGCAGTGATTAACAAATACTAATGTTTGTTATTTTAATAAATTTCATGCATATGGACATGCCTATCAAGTAAAATTTGTGCTAAATTCTGTGTGGTTCATATATTTACACTAGTGGTTCTCCATGGGAATGATACTGCTACTATATTTTGGTAGTTTGTGGGGTAAGTTTTGGTTATCACAATGTGGAGGATGCTAAGAGCATTTAGTGGGTAGAAATACTTGATAATTTGTAAAATAAAAAATCATTCCACCACCAGAGAGTACTTTCATGTTTTAATGTCCACTAATACAGCAGGAAAACTTGATTGATTTTCCAAACCTAGATCCTAATTCCATTTTATATCTAAACTCCAAGTGTATTTTGTGTGGTTTAACTCCAGATTGAATTTTCCATAATTACAACTATTCTCTGAAGTTAGAGAAAATGACACTTTATATTATTTGAAAGTTTACCAACAGTTGTTTTCCACTTTGTAAAATCATGTTAAGAAGGGCAATGTTAGTCATGGTTTTTAATCACCAATTCGGCATACTGTATTATTCTTTCTTTGTAGCCATTGCATCCATGGAAATTTTCATTTACAAACATATGACTGCTTCGTTCTAGAATACACTGAATAAAAGTTTAAATATTTATTTTTAAATTACTTTTTTCTTAATTTTTCTATATACTTATTAGATGGGGATATATATTGAAATTTTTCATCAGCTAAGTTACATTGTCTATAAATTGTATTTCAGATAATAAAAGGGGCAATAAAAATATGTTGTACAAAAACAAAAACTAACAAACACAAGCAAAACAAAATGAAAATATATTGTAAAAAAGATCTGAGTTCTCTAGAATTAAGAATCATTGATTTACATATATGGAAAATATGGCAGTTGACCATACAGCCACATATAAATGTTACAAGTATCTAAATTGTCAGCACATTTCTTGGTGGAAATATGTGGATTTTAAAGAAGTTCCTGCCAATTCATACCTAAAAATCTATAGCAAAATTTTCAGATGAAAGCCTGAAAATAAATCTTGAAGTTATGGATTATGGCATTATGGATTCTATTTAAGCAATTCTTGAAGTTATGGCATTATGGATTCTATTTAAGCAATTCAATTACAAATATATTACATGTCTCATTATGCAAGACACTTTGCTAAATGCTGGGGAGACAGAGACATATATGAAATAATTTACTCTTCCAGGGAGTATATATTCTAGTCGGAGAGATAGACAAATATATAAGGAATGTCAACGCAGTGTAAAAGTCTAAGAGAGATATTTTTTAGAGCTCTGTAATAGAATCAAAAAAGAAATTGAGAGTAAGCCTGGTGCAAGACATACTTTGAAAGGTATGCAGGGGCTCATGTTGTAGAAAGCCTTAAATATTGTACTAAATAATGTTATAAGAGCAGAGATATGAAAATAAAATGGTATTTAAAACAGGCAAATAACAGCAAGGAAACTTATCTCAGCTGTTTCTGTCTCTGAAAGAATCTGATTCTGTTATAGAAGAAAATTTGATAGTCTCAGATGGGTTTCTTGGAAGAATAAGGTGATGAACTCAATGAGAAAAAGAAAAATCAAAATTCCTCCACAAAATAAAATAAAAAAAAAAATTGCAATTCCAAGGGAATTGTTAGAAAAATTGAGGAGATGAGAAAAATGGGGGGAAATAGGTAGCTACCTGTTGGTTTTGGCAGTGGTGGTTTTGGCAGTGGTGGGAGGAAGACTACAGGAAGTAAAACAAAGGAAATGTAAAAGATCATGGAAATGGGAAGAAAGGTACCTATGAAAATGTAATTCTCTGGGAGTCCATTGAAGTCCAGATAAATACTGAAGTTCCCACAGTTTGTGTAAAGGGAAAAGAGACAATTTTATTTAAAATTTAAAGGAAAGAATAATTGCAAATGAGCAGAATTTAGACTATTCAACAAGTCAACATAATAATTGTGTTGCAGGCTCTGAAACAGTACTTGTTAAATACCTCTGAAAGATTCAGTTTTCCATTCAGTCAATCAAGAGTAAGTGTTTTTGTTTTGTTTTTGACAGAAAATTATGTGTCAATGTTATAGCAATGCAAATATTTCCATTTCTGTACTTATCTCCTGGTAGTATGGAGGGCTCTATTTGTAGACCAGTACTGGTTCATAGGCTATACACTGTGTAGCAGTGCTCTGGAATTGGGCAGCATGGGTCTGTATCTTAGCCTCTACATGTTACTATAAATTTGTGAAAGACACTTAACCTTGCTGTCACTTAGTTTTTCTCATCCTCAGTAAAAAATGTATCTTATTTTTTTTTAATAAATGTGAGAGAGATTGTTACAATATTGTTTTTCCAGTTTTTCTTTAGTAGTAGAATCCCTGATTTTTGGTTGAATACCTGGAGTAAAGTCAACTTTCCTCAGACTTTTTTGTAGCTAATTGCTGCCATGTAACTTGGTTCTGGCCAATGTCTCTTAAGAGGAAATGTTTTGTGCAACATTTAGACTGTGCCCTCCAGTGTTTCTTCTTGTCCAGATAGAATGAAGATACGATATCTGGTGAGGTTGGTGGATCACCAAAATAGAAGGAACCTGAGTCCTGTATACCATGGGCCATTGTACTAGTTTTGGAGTGTCTACCTTCAGGCTCCTGTTAAGTGAGAGAGAAATAAAATTTTACCTTACTTAAATTATTTTGGATTTCCTCTGAAATGGTAAAATTAAGTGTATGGCAGGTAGTTTCCGTAATGAAAGTTGCCATCCACTGTGAGATTTTACAAAAATATTAATGAGAGCGAACTCTGTAGGACTAGTTATCATTATTCATGATCTGTAGTGTTTTCTATAATTCACATTTTCCCTGGAAATTAAAAACAAATCAAATATTAAGTGGTAATTCTACTAATAATGTTTAGGATTATTTATAATTTGGTGTAACATTTATTTGTGCTTTGTGCTAATTGTAAATACAATGTTATTTTAGAGTAATTGCATAGATAAAAGTATTCTATAATTAAAAATTTTAAGTGAAGAATGTATTTAGGCTCCTTAGAGACATCCTCATGGAAATTCATTCTTTATTTCTTATTAAAGTAACTCTACTTAGCACCTACCTGATTAATCTGGCGTGTTTTATATATGGGTCCTCTGTTCAGAATTCTGTAAGGCTGAAAGCCAGGTGTTACATGGCTGCGTCCTGATCTGCAGGCATGACTAGGTAAAGACCTCGTTCCCAGTGCCTTCAAGATGTTGGCAGAATCCATCTTCTTGCAAAGGAAGGACTGAGGTCCCTGGTTTCTTGCTGGCTGTCAGCCAAGAGCTACTTACTGTCAGCTCCTAGGGGCCACTCTCAGGTTCTTCCCCAGGGCACCTTCCATTTTGGTAATGGAGAAATCTCCTCTCATCAAATCACTCTCATACTTCAGATGTCTGAAGTCTTCTACTATCAGCCAGAGAAAACTCTCCTTTTAAATAGTTCATGTGATTAGGTTAGGTCAACCCAGGTAACATCTCTGTTTTAAATTCAATTGTTCTTAATCATATCTTAATCACATCTGTAGTCTCTTTTGCCATAAAAGGTAACATAGCCACAGGAATATCAGTAGAGAATGGAGATCATGGAGACAACTTAGAATTCAGCCTACAACACTAATCTCGTCAAAGTAAAAATAAATTTATAAAGTATACAAAAGTAAGAGCTTCAGAGTGAATTGTTTCTATTTTAAAGAACTCTTATTTTGAATGTGGTAATATAGTGAAAATTGTAATTGTTATTCTTATTGTGCTAATTGTTATATGTATTTTATATTTTTAGTTATTTTTAAGGGCATCTTTGCAGATTTTTTTCTTATAGTTATAGTCTACATTATAATTTATCTAAATATTATTAGGTTATTTATTATTTATTGAATAATTTAAAAAACAGTTTTAAAAAATAAGTTATTAAACTAACATGCTGTGTTGACATTACTATTTCTAATAATTTGCATTTATACTACATTAGCAATTTTACCAGTTGATGACTGGTAATAACAAACATTTCAGTTTGATATTTATTATCCTTTCTGTAAACACTTATAGTTTTATAATTATAGCCCAATCTAGTACATAAGCATTCCCTCATATCTATATATGGTTTATAGAACACTAAATCTTGAAATATATTTGACATTCTATCTCAGGCAAATGTTTGGTTATCATTTATTTATAAATAAATCTTTCAAAACTTCACTGTGTTTACTAATATTGCCATAGGTTATACTATTCTCCTATTGTTTTATTTACTATGTTAATATGTTAAACAAAATATGTATAAATATATTATAATGGGCCGAATATATAAACATTACTTATGTATGTGCCTGTTATATATTCAAGTAATGTGTATAAATATTGCATTATGTATATTTATATGAATAACTATATTGCTCCACTTGAATAGTAAAAATAAATTTTGACTATTTGAGATCTAGCTCTGTGTGGAATCACTCAGTGATAGAAGAATACTGAAAATTCAAAACCAGGATTGGATTGGATTTGCTTTTTAATTTTTCTGAAAATTTGCATTGTTTTTTTGCATCTGTTTTTTTCTTTTTATTCTGTAAAATAAAATGATAAGTCAAATATTCTAACTTATAAGGGGGTGGCAAATATTTTAGTATTTATCAAGGCTTCTATCTCTGGGTGGGCTATAACCAAGAAATGTATATATATTTAGATTCATGGAAAAATATTACTTAGTGATAATTTACTAAAAATTGGGTATTGGCTAGCCTACTAAAAAAAACAATAAATTGAATTTGTTGCCATAATAAAACAGTTAACTTTTCTCAGCTTGTGTTAATCTAGATAGTAGATATTGAGAAAGAAATGCATTTTCTTTTTGTGAAAAATGGTACAAAATTAAACCTTTTAATGATTTTTCTACTTGAGATGTTTTTTGTCATTAGATATCTTAGCAGAATCAAATGAATCATTTATAAAATCTTAAACCATTTATTCCCTATTAAAGTGGCAAACACATGTAAATGACATAGTCATTAGCATGGGTGAGTAGGTCATAACTCTGCATTTTCACATTAGTAGATTCACATTTGAATTCACTAAATGAATGCAACACATTTTCTTTTACTAGTCAAAAATCCAATAATGGTTTTTAAGACTGTTGCATGAAAATTAGATCCCTCAATTACTTTCTTCTACCTTACCCTTTGACCTTCTCAAAGACTTTTATCCTTTTAGTAAATTTTCTAACTGAAAAGGACGAGATAGAGGAAGTTTTGAGTTCTGACATGTCCGTGATATTATTGGCAGGAATAATGTACATTAATGCAAAAAGCTACCTATCCTTATAGTGACCATGTGCCCTCCCTTCAAAAGCTTTGAGATGTAATTATGAACTAAGGCACTGAATGGTAAATTTAAATTGCATATTATAGAGGAAAAGTGAATGCTTTGATAATATAAGACTCTCATTTTCTCCTTTCAGACCCTTACTCCACCCTTATAGTCACTGAATGATCATTTTCATGGTCATTTATTTCCACAATCTATTATAAATGAAGGCTTGTTTAGCTGTCTCTGTGTTTTGGTATTTCAAACAGTAGAGGCACCATCCTGTGTTATTTGACATTACAGGATCACACAGGGAACTGTTTCAGTGGTTTGCTCTTATGAGTAAACCCCATTATACACATTGAATCAGTTCATCCATGATTGCCTCAGAGAAAACAGTTTGTGTTATTCATATTTATACATTTATGAGTTTAAGTTAGCCTGAGAGTCCTCGATATTTTTCCCACAGGATGCTGAGAGTTTTGTATCTCCTTGTATCATGTTATTATTTTCAATTCTGACCTGTTATAACACAGTGGACAATTAATAAACAGTTGTTGAATGCCTGACAATATGAAGGGGCAGAAGGTAAAGGGAAGGAGAGGTACAATAATTATCTTCTTCTTCAAGGGCATTTGAAAATGCCTTGAGAAAGCCTCACATGCTTTCTGTGCTGACATAGACTATTTTAAGGCAATGTATATTCAAAGTTTGGGGGGAAAGCAGTCGACCTCTTCTTGTACCCTAAGGCCACTTATATTTTGAAGGCAAAATGAAGATTTTATAGCTAGAAATCCTTGACAATAGAGCAAAGAAATGTTAAATAATAATGACAGAAAATAAATTATCTTACATTTTATAGATAGGTACATACAGTAGAGCAGAGGCAGACAGATGCCTGTCAAAGTGAGAAAAATGGTATATTATGACACATAAAGCATATTTAATCTACTAATCCATTTAACTGAAGGCACCATATGGACCTTGATGATAAACTTTGTCACTTAGAGAATTTTAAAGTAAACGTAGTGCACAAATTTTGGGGTAATGTAATAAATACATTTTGGATCAAATGTGTCCATTTAAAGGCTTGGATACAGCTGTATTAAATTTAATATATAATTTTCATTAAAGCAAAATATATTTGATTAGTTGAACTGTAAGAAAGTAGTGTTTTATTTAATAACAGCTATTTAAAACAAGTTAACCTATAAGATAACACAGTTTATTCGTATACTTCCGTATGAATTTTGTTACAGTCATCACAATTGCTTTCAAGAAAATTAGGAGAACCCTAGTTATTTATGTGACAAATGACATAAACAGACAATTTATAAAACATGAAATATAAGTAATGATCAAATTTTAATACCACTAGATTTAAGAAAAAATGTAACTTAATGCAATACTCCCCCGATTGTAGCATAAGGAACTGATGATGATGATGATAAGTTTTTAGTTGCACATTTATTATAAAAATATTAGAATGGAGAAAATAAACTCCATGTTACAGTTTCACAATGTAAATACTTTGTGAATTATTAAAATGACTTAAATTATTGGTTAAAGGTAATAATGATATTTTAATGCTCTATTTTCAAGAATAAGTAATACAACTCTTGGCTCTGCATATAGAATGTTTTTACCATAACTGTAGATAATGGAGAAAACTCAAATGACTGACTCCAAGATATCTTTTAGTTTCTGAAACTTAAAGGAAAATAAAGCTTAGCGGACACTCATATTGTAATTATTTTAGGAACATGGCTTTTATTTAATTAGGTTAATATAAGGGTATTGATTAAGTTGTATTTTAAAATGTTATGTTAAAATACACTGATTTGAAGTGCTTTTACTTTGAGAAAAAAATTTTAAAATCATTTTTCATACCTCGTACCAGCCACAGTTTGAAATGTTGGTGAACAGCTAAAATGAGTGCATGTGTCAAACAGTGTTTGGTCATTGCATATGTTGTTGTAAGTGAGGTATGTGATGTATCAGCATTTGAACAAGAATAATGAAGAAGAAGAACAACAACAACAACAAACCCAAAATATAAAAGATCATTTTCTTTGAACCATTCACTTAACTACCTATTTTGTGCCTACAGCTCAGAAACTTGACAGAAATGTGTCTCTTTCCGTGAAACTTAAAATCACCAATTCTATTTAATATCCAATCAATCTGTACTTTGAGCCATTCAGTAGCTACTTCTGTATTTTAAAAAGAAACATTAGCCTTTCGGAATTGCTTTTCCTTATAGAATTACAACATATTATAATAAAATTGTTCACATAATGAAGAGTGGTCAGGATGTGGCCCTTTCCATCGTGCTGCTAATGTAAGAAATATGGGAGATGGTCCAAAGTCCTCTACAGACTGCTGGTTTGATTTAGTGCCAGTCCTTTAAACATCATTATGACCTCTGTCCCAGGATTTAAAATCAAGATAGACTCCTTTTATTTTTATTACTTAATATTTGCAAACTCATTTAAATAAGCAGATTTAAAATAGCTATTAAAATTGCAATTATGAATATTCAAGGTAAATTGTTTTCTGTATTAAATATCCATAAGGACTCTTTTTATTTTCTACTGTAAGTTAGATATAGTCTTCATTTCAAACTAGGGTCAATTCATTTCAATGATATAGCAAACATCTTTAAAAGTGTGCAAGAGGGTTCAGCTGTTAAAATTAATTTGACACTTTAACAGCGCATAATGCCACTCTTTTTGAAGTGGGGTTATATAACATAAAAAGATGGCCCCAAATAATATTTAAAAAGGCAATGCATTCAGCTGAGAAGATAAGTGATTTTACAGTAGATTCATGTTAACAACAGCCTGGTCTAAGAATATTTCTGTTACAAATCCCTTTTACCGCTCCTTCTCCTCTCCTCACCCTGTATTCCCACTTTCCACTATAATTAAATACTCCACTTTTACAGCTCTGAAGATCCTGAATATTCCTGGTCTGGCATAATCCTTCCCTAACTTGTTCATTTAAAAAATGAACATTAATAAAATAAAAATGTACCTTTTGGACTCTATAATCAGAGTCTATGCTTTTTCATTGCAAAGCCATCTTGAGAGACAAGATTTCTAACCTCCATTCTAAGGACTTACCAAATGTAAAATTGTATGGCTACTGTACTGTTTCTGTGTTGTTACTGCATTGGTTATAGCAGTGTATGGTGATGGTCAAGGCACAAATGCGGGAGCTGCTTCTACCATTACTAACTGTATGAACTTGGACAAGTTACTTAACCTTTTGTGCCTAAATTTTCTATGTATAAAATGGGCATACTAATGATACTGACATTAAGGAGCATTGTGAAGATTACATAAAATGATAAACATAAAGTGCATAGAATAGATAAAATAGTAACTGCCATATAAATGTTAGCTTTCTTTATTATGAATTACTGATTCTAGAATGAAAATTTTAAATGAGTGATAGAATTTGAAGAATAAATATTTAAATTCCAGTTTGTTTTGTTAAGATTTCAAATGAGTCTGTGTGACTTAGACAGGTAGGCTAGACAATACTCAAGGGTGGGTCTGCAACTATAGTCAATGTTTATTAAGAATAAGAACTTAGAAGTCTAAATAGTTTGGCCCCATTGAATAGAAGAAAAAGAATCTAAGTTTCTTATTACTTATGTCAATTATAATAATGGACAGAGAAGAGTAGCACATTAATCTACATTGGCAAAGAAACAAGTTAGATGAAACTGCAAATGCAAACTATCTAGGTATCTACTTGAAGGCTCATTCAGTTAAAAGCAGATCATCTGATATTTTTTGAGAACTTTACTTTTCAGAGAGTTGAATAAGGGCTGCTATTCTGGATCTTAATCTATCAAGGAAGCATCATTTGACAAAATGGGAGGTGACAGGAATCTTGGGAGAAGATGATGATATCATCTAAGGTGCCATAAAGCTAAGGAAATGAATGCTTTGTAGAGTCTAATATAACTTCCCCAAGTTATAAGAAAATCTTCTGAACAAAGCAAGTTCATGACAAAGACAGGTGTGCTCAAATGCTAAAAGCTCTAAAAAATGGAGTCTTTATTATAGCCTCACAGATTTTCTAATGAGAAAAAGAAGAACAGACTAATAATGTATCTGTATAGATACACTTTCTGCTGGGCTTAACTTTTATTGCAGTATTTATAAAAAGTAGAAGAAAGCACAAAATAAGAAAAAATTTTAAGAAAAGTGAGAAAAGCCCTAAAACATGGAAAGAGGGATAGGTGAAACATATTGAATACAACATAAATTATTTTATTATCCATATTCTAGAAAAACAAGACAAAATTAGATTTATTACTTGGGTCACTGATGAGAGAGGAAACAGATCTACTCAACTGTTTTTTACTTCCATACTGCTTGTTTACAAAGTGCTAAGAAATGGGGTAAATATCACAGGAATTGAATTTGAAATCTAAGATAGAAGAGGGAGAAATGTAGCATAAATTAAACAAGTTTTACTTTTCTCTCACAAAGATATTCTTTTCCATGAACTTTAAAATCTATGGGTAGAAATGAAAATTAAGGTAGTATCTATAATGCCCTAGGATTACAGAAGCATGGGATTTCAGGATTTGAAGGAACCTTAGATATTGATTTGGCATCTGATGCTTAAATGTCCTGCCCTCTTCCCCTAACAAATTAATAGGAACAAACATATATATTGGTTTTCAAAAGTGGAAAAGATTAGGTAAGTAATCACTAGATTTTGGTGTTAATCCTTGGCAAAAAAAAAAAAGTCAAATGGATTAGTAAACATGTCATTTGTAAATGATAAGGACAGAAAGAGGCAAGCCCTAGAAACTTTATAAGTTCACAAGAAAAAAATTATTTCTAACATCACTCTGTACTGTTACAATGTGGCTAAATATGGGTAAATTAGCCCTAACATTTCTTGGTTTGACAGAATTATTTAAATGTCTGTCGTTGTATCTTATGGACAAGAAAGAGAAATAAATGTGTGTTGAATGATGGTAGAGTTTATGAAATGGTAGCTAGTTAGGAAATTACCAAAGATTGTTTTTAAATGTATAGATGCCATCTGTAGGAATGTCTTTAATGGCATGGATAGGCTCACTACTTATTATTTACTATACTACATCTCTTCAAGGAGCTATAGAAAGCATGCTCCTGCTAAAAGAGATACTAGCTGTATGGGCATTTATTGAATGATAGATCATGCTTTATTGTAAATAAATGGAAATAAAGAAGGATTATTCAAAAATACTGAGAGTAGTTAATTTTTAGAAAACAAATTACATTCTAACCCTCGCACACACCAAGATGCATTTATAAATGAATTAAAATATTTAATGATTAAAGTTTAAAAGAAAATAGAAAATACCAATTTGCAAATATTTTTTTCTTATTTGGTAGTTGTTTTTTAATTTTATTAATGGTTTCTTTTGTTGTGGAGAAGTTTTTTAATATGATGCAATCACACTTATTTTGCTTTTATTGCTTTTGCTTTTAATGTCAGATTCAAAAAATCACCACCAAAACCTATTTCGATTTGCTTACCACCTATGCTTTCTTTTAGGAATTTTATTGCTTCAGGTCTTACGTTCCAGTCTCTAATAAATTTTTATTTAATTTTTATGTATAGTGTAAGATAGTGGTCAAGTTTCATTCTTTTGCATGTAGCTGTTCAGTTTTCCCAACATCATTTATTGAAGGGACTATCCTTTTACCCATTGTATATTCATTTCTTTGTTACAATTTAATTGATTATATATGTTTGGGTTTATCTGTGGGCTCTTTATTCTGTTCCATACATACATTACAAACAAAACAATCTGATTAAAAAAATGGGCAGAAGATCTGAATAGACATTTTTTTCAAAGAAGACATATGAAAGCCAGCAGGTACATGAAAAGGTTCTCAATATCATTAATAATCAGGAAAATGCAAATCGAAACTATAATGAGATATCTCCTCATGCCTGTTAGAATGGCTATTATCAAAAAGACAGGAAATAACAACTGTAGGCAGGGATGTGGAGAAAAGGGAACTGTCATACACTATTGATTGAAATGTAAATTGGTGCAATCCCTATGGATAACAGTATGTAGCTTCCTCAAAAAATTAAAAATAGAACTACCATGTGATCCAGCAATTCCTCTCCTGAGCGTTTACCCTAACAAAACAAAAACAGCTCTTGAAAAGAAATATGCACCCACATGTTCCTTGAAGCATTATTTACCATATTAGCCAAGGTATAGAAACAATTTTAGTGTCTATCAGTGGATGAATAGATAAAGAAATTGTCCTTTATATATAATCAATGGAATATTACTTAGCTGTAAAGAAGTATGAAACATTGCCATTTGAGACAACATGGATGAATATCAAAGGCATTATGCTAGATGAAATAAGTCTAACAGAGAATACTGAATACAATATGATCTCTTATATGTGGAATCTTAAAAAATAAAACGACAAAAAAAATAAGGTCATAGATACAAAGAACATATTGGTGTTTGCCAGAGGTAGGGAGTGGGTGGGAAGAGAAATAGGTGAAGTGGTTCAAAAGTTATACACACACAAAAAAATGACAGTCACAGAACAGTCTTTGATCAAATAGAATGTTTTTGCTTTTAAAGAGCCCTATTTGCCATCTAATCTTGTCCTTAAGAGTCTTGGGAGAGGGGCAGTCTTGGCATTTTTAATGCCAGTTCTTAGACGAGTGACTGAGGCACAGGCTTGTCAAATGTCACAGAGGAATGGCGATGATGGGTGAAGGTCACAGTCATTGCCAGCACCCTGATCCACCTAGCCACTCCCAAATTTCGTGGAATCCCTGCAGAGTGAACAGGAGGACTGGATCACTTAACCCTGCTGGTAGGAACAAGAACCCAATTCTGCAAGGTCCTGATTACTCAACCATACCCTGTCTGGCATCTTCAAGTGAGATGCCAACTGTTACCCACCTACAAGTCTTAGCTGAAGCAGCAATTCCTCAGGGAACATTTCTCTGAGCCACCAATATAGAGCCAGTTTTTCCCTCCCTTCTTGCAACTGTCTGGCCTCCCCATACCATAGAACTTATCACCTTGTATGTCACAGAGTGTTCAGATTTTAGCTCACTAAAGAGAAAGAAGGAGGGAGGAAGGGGGGAAGGAGGGAGAGGGGAAAGAGAGAGGAAAGGAGGAAGGGAAAGAAGGAGGAAGGAAGGAGAAATATGTATGCCAGCTTTTTCTAAATTTGCTTTTTCTGAATATGCATCGAAACTAGATGTCTTAGGAGTGCTTATCGATAAAAAAATTTTGTTGATTCTGAGCGGAAAGGAGCCATGGGGAACGTTGATAAAAAGAGGAAAAAGGCAAGGAAACTTCAGACTGGTCCACTTGATTAAAAATACCTACAAGAAGAAAAATGAGAATTAGAAAAGAATACAGTAGCACTTTTTTCTTTAATTTCTCCTCTTTTCTCTTCCCGCATATTATTTTTAAAAAATGCACAGTAGAGGCAGGACACAATAGACTGAAAAAGTTAAATTAGTAATATAGAAAATAACTTTAAGAATTCTCCCAAAATTTAAGAGAAGTAGTAAAATAATAAAAGATAAGAAACACACAAAACAGACTTGAGAGATGCAACATACAGATCCAAGGGGTAAAGAACTGAGCAGGTAGAGAAAACAAAAATAAATAATTATAAGAAAAATTTCCTGAAAATAGATTTTGTCTTCCTGGCAAAAGAACTAGAAATAGAGAAGAAAAATACAAAGTGATCTGCACACATGTAAAAGAAATGTTAGTGATAAAAACAAAGATTTCTTACAAAAAATAAAAATATTTAAGTATATCCTAGCAGAGAGAATGAAAAAGAGAGAAAACTGGAGGAAAAGATCAGTAATAAAAATCTAATGGGTGGAGAAAATTACGAATCAAGAATTTTAAACTGTGAAGTTGCTGTTTATGAATGAGGGTAACTGAAAGTTATTCTCATATATGGAAGTGTCTAAAAAATCTCACATATGTGCCCTTCCTGGAAAAAAAAAATTCTCTCAAAAAATTATTCCTTTAGACTAAAATCAAATCAAAATAGAAAATTAAGAACAGGCAAATAGTGATATTAAGAAAATCATTGGTGAACAGTAAAACCAGTGGAACAAATAATTGTGATAACTATGATGCATTAATTTTGTATTGCAGTAACAAATCACCACAAACTTAGTGACTTAATGCAAGTTTATTATCTCACAATTCTATAGGTCAGAAGTCTGACACAAGTCTTACTGGGCCAATATCAAGGTGTCAGCGGGGCTGCATTTCTTTTAGGGAGCTCTAGGGTAAAAGTTATTTCCTGTCCTTTTCCAGCTTCTAGATGCTGTTAGCACTCTTTCACTCATGGTCCCCTTCCTCTGTCTTCAAAGACAGCAGCATTGTTTTCCTCTGACCATTCTTCTATAGTCACATTTCCCCCTGTCACTCTTCTGCCTTCCTCCTTTTTATGGATCCTTGTTATTAGATTGGGCCCATCAGGATAAGCCAGAAAAATCTTGCCATCTCAAGGAACTTAATAACATCTACAAGGTCCCCTTTGCCATATAAGGTAACATATTCACAGCTTCCAAAAATTAGAAAGTGGACATCTTCAAAGGAGAGGGGAATTTTCAGCTGATCACACATGGTAATAAAGCAATGTAAACATCAAACCTTCTCAAATAACTGTAAAAATTGATTTTTTTAACTCTTTTCTAAAAAGAAGAAAATCCAAAATACTATTTGCTAACAAACCTTAAATTTTTTTCTCCAACCCAGTGCTCTTTACTGATCTCCATCCCAGTTTACTGATAACCGTTCATTAGCTATCCTCTAGAATTCCCCTTTTCAATGTTTCTGCACCCTAGGCCAGATTAATTATTGTGCAAAATATTATATCTTCAAGTCACTCTCCTTCAAAATAATCTAAAATGAATCTCTGTCATCTGTGTCTTCAGATCCAAATCACTCATCTTGTTATTCAAGATCCTCTAAAATCTACCCTCATATTATTTATCTAATCAGTATCTCCTCTTATTCCATTTGAATCAAGAAACAATCATAGCACTTATTTTTATTACTGCTACGTACAGGGAATGATGCTGGGCAAAACGGGTATAAAATGTTCCACAAGAGACTGTCTGTGTCCTTAAGAATTTCAATACCTGGTAAGGACACACACACACACACACACACACACACACACACACACACACACGTATCACACTATATATTAAAGGCATGTATGTAAGTGTATATGTCACATTAGTGATAGACTAGTGATGTAATATTTTTACACATTAATTTATGTAAAAATTTTAAATTGCTATGTGAACATGAATGGCAAAACAATATGGATTCTAACTAGGACTGGGGTAGGTGATGGATGGGGGAAGGGCAAGAAACTGTCATTTGTAAAAAGAACTGCTTTGTACCAGGCACAATTCTTAGATTTTGCATTCATCCTAATTCTTATTTTACAAAATAATTTATGATTATGTGCTATTATCCTTGTTTTACAGATGAAAAAACTTAGATTCACTGATTCATGTAGAACCAGTTCTGTGTGATTCCAAGATCCTTTTCAGTATACCATTTTTAAATTCAACGTTTAACCATTAAGTTTGATTGGAGGGAAAGGGAAAGGTCAACAGATGAGTGAAAATGCAGAAGCAAGAAGGCATGCAGCATTTTCAAGGAGTTCAAGTTGCTCTGGTTTGGTTGTTGATTAGAACATATGGCGAGGAAATGGAATGACTTGAGCCTAGATATACAACTTAGGACAGACGACACAAGTTTTTAGATGTAAAATTGAGCAAGAAATTTATTGTACTGGCAGTGAGAGCCATTGAATATTTTTGGTTCGGAGTGTGATGTAATTGAGCTTCTTAAAACTTTTCATTCAGCTACCTAATATATTTCCACCTGCATTATTCTTCTATTAATGAGTAATAAATTATCCCTAACTTAGCAGATTTATACAACAAGTGTTTATTATGCCACCATGTCTATGTATGAATCAGGAACCCAGGAGCAACATAGATGGGTACCTCTGGCTCAAAATCTCTCATGAGGTTTTTTTTCAATCAAGTGGCCTCATCAGAAGGCTTGACAAGGAATGGAGGGAGTTGGAGATCCAGTTTTAAGCTTACTGAAGTGAATGTCAACAAGTCTCAGTCACTTACCATGTGGAACTCTCCATGGAGCTGCCTTAGATCTAGGCAGCTGACTTTCCCCAGAATGAGGAACACAAGAGAGAGTGAGACCAAGTAAGAGCATGCCAGGACAAAAGCCATAGTCTTTTTGTAACCAAATTTTGGAAGTTACAGTCCATCTTTTATGCTGTATTCTATTTATAAAACTGAATGAATAAGTCTAGCCTACACTCAAGTGGAGGGGAATGCATAAAGGTGCAAACACTAGCAAGCAGTCATCATTGAGGGCCCTCTTAGAGAATGCTTATCATACCACCTTGCTTATAGTATTCACTTTCTAGACTATCCAAATGCAGTAAAAATATCTCAAGGACTATGTTTCTCCATGATCCATCCTATGACATACTGAGCTATGCTTTTCTTGAGTTCCATAAATTTTTTAAAAAAACTGTCTTCAGCATGCACCTAAACACATTATTTTTGTTTCTTCGTTAAGGTCCAGTCCATATACCATAACTGAGTCCTCAAAATACTTAGCGAAGTGCTGAGTATAACATGCGCGCAATGTAACTATATTGACCAGAGCAAATCTATTAGAAGCATTTCTTCTTGGAGTATTATCTGTTAAGGTTTATCCTTACTTTTACATTTGATTCCCTGATTTTGATTGATTATTGTTTGAGTATTGATTGGGTGGCTTAAATAGCATTTCTTAAAGTCACTTCTGCAGGATAAGAGATATGATTGTTTGTTTTGATGTTTACTACGGTATTTCTTAGATTGCTTAATGTGCTAGGAGTTCAGAATTCTCAGAAATTCTCTCTATATATATGTTAACATTTTGTAAACTTATTTGACCATAAGCCCTTTTTTGGAAAATGCCAATTGACTTTTTTAACACAGAAAACAGTTAGCTAGTTAACCTACTAATTAATATAAGACCAAAGCAATGACTTGCCCTTCCTTCATTCTACAAATGTGGTATGAGCATTTTGCCAGAGACTTGAGTATTATAAAATATAAAGTTAAAAAGCAAAATGAGTAAGACCCTTTATAAAGAGATTTCATGCTGTTAGACTCATCAGTTATTTTGGGTTTCCAATGTAGTAAAACCTCAAAACAATAGCAACAACAATAAAACAAAACTCTTACTCATTAGAACTTATAGAAGCATGCAAATATAATGAGGAATGATAATATGGGTTATCATTTATACCATGTTAAGATGAATATAAAAGGACATTTGGTCTGTTAATAGTTGCTAAACTATTCTTGAGTTTAGCAAAGGATAAAAAAAAGAATTTTGAAGAAAAAGGGATAGTATTGCACAGAACTTCAATTTTTATTTACTTTTAAAGGTTTTCCTTTTTTTTTTTTCTGTGTTTCAATAGCACCTGAGAAAATTTACTATCAAGAATGTTTGCATGCTCTATTTCGTCTATTGATTATAAGAGTAAAGTGCTATGTAGAAAAAGTAGGAAGCAAAATTGTCATAGCAATTGTGGTCTCAGCTATTTTTAAAGGAAGCTTAATTTTTTCTCTCCATAGGAAAAGCTGTATTGACACACACCCACTGAACAGTAATATAAACTTGCATTGATTTTTTCCCCATCAGGAAAGGCACTTCATTGGATTCATCTTAGACTTAGGTTAAGCACAAAAAAATTAATAGAATACAATGGCGCTAAATTCACCTTCATTTTGTTGCCATTTTCTTTATATATTTACAATATTTTATTATACGTTTCTGTTATAAATCAGTTAGTTTTAAACAGATTTAAATCCTTTTTCACTTAGTACATGCTGAGTGAGTTAAGGTGTTTCTTTAGAAGAGGTGCCAGGCTATTTTAGTGATTGAAGTAAAACAAATATGAAGTTATAATAACATGGGGTCTTTTAGCAGAACAAGAAATTATCTCCCAGTTCATTATTACTATTTCTGTTATCTTGAGTTGCCAATAGAGATGAGCCTTGGTTTTGGCTGGTGCAAGCAAATAAACAGTCAGTTAAATCAGAGGACAAAGCTGTTATTTCAAATCCTTGCAACAGATAGTAAATTATTCAGAACAAAGCTCATCTCTCTATCAAAAATTGCACTGAGCAAAAAAGTGTATATGCATACTAATATAGTATGCAAAAATAGAAAGAATTATGGCATTTAAATCATTGAATGCAATGAAAATTCGAAGAGATGTGGCATACAAGTAGATAAAATACTAATTTCAACTTTAGGGATTTTAATTTATGTACTGGTTTAAGTTTTTAGATGATGTGCAATTGGGTATCCTAGCTTATCTTTAAGAATAAACCCAATAAAATAAAAACACCTATTGTTGTTTTGTTTACATTTAATACAACTTGGATTGAATAGAAGCTTTTGAATTTGGACACTAAAACAATACACAGCTCATTTTAGAGAAGAAATATTTTTATACGTTTTTTTATTTTCCCTTTTCTTATTCTTAACAAGGCCAGAAACTTAGGGAAGATGTAATCTTAGGTTTTGTTATAAAGTTATTCATGTTTATAATTGGTAGGAGTTTTCCAATTTTGCTCTATAATTTTGCAACCTAGGGAAAAAAAAGTCAGTATGCTGTATTCGAAAAAAGCATATGTCTAATAAAAAAGAGAGATGAGCAGTGGATTTATTTTAATGTATCATTTCTATGAGATCTATATACAATGTCTTCAAAATGCATTCGCAATTTGTTATAGTGTGTTTTTTGGCATTAACTTAACTAGAAATCTGCTTAATTTTCTACTAATCTTAAATAATTAAGGAGGGTATTCTTAGGAAAACTAATTTTTACTGAATAATTAAAGAAGGTAACTTTAGGAAAACTGATTTTTTTATACGGATTTGTTCTCTTGAAAAAACATGAATATATAAGAGACTATAGAAAAATGCTTTTATGCCCGATGGAGCAGTTCTTTTCAGGGAAAGTTTTCTAAAGAA